>NC_065516.1:36361756-36371711 GCF_006386435.1 Epinephelus moara | reverse complement strand
TGAATGAAGTTATTAGTTTCTCTTTCATTTTATAGTTGTAGTTTACTGATGTATGAACAGAGGTTACATAAAACCAGAGTGACCGTCCTCTACTGACCAATCAGACTGCAGGGTTTCTAGCTCCACCTTTTAGTACCAGATCTGTGTGCTAGGTACCCCAACAGAGGGGGGACCAAACATGGGGACGCTAACGAACGCTTCTGTTGGGACCATCCACAACTTTACACTGTGGGAACGGACAACTGAACTGAACTGCTTGGTGGTAACAAGGCTTTAATTTCTTCTCTGCTCCGATCGACAACAGCTGTTTGTCCTGAGCACATCCTTCCATCTCCTGTCTCGATCCCTCTCAACCACACACACACTGAGCTCTTCCTGAAAGCAGCTACACTACTATATAACACCATCCCCCACACTGGTGTCAGCCTGTCATTGTCACTAGCACCACGTAGGACAGGGGAGCAGAGGATGAAGGGTCATTACTAAAAGACAAAACTCTGTTTCCATATCACTCCAGGAATTAGACACTTTTACTGCCCCCACTCTTTGTACTTCTTTTATGTCACTCTAGGGTACAATAAAAATACACTATGCACCGTGGTCCAAAATAATTTTAGCAAATGTAATTCTAATCATAAATAAACTTAAAAAATTGACATTATTACTAGTTCTGCATGCAGTTTTTACAAAATGGTGCTGCTGTAACCCAGCAGAAGCTGTTGCTTAACTGCTGTGGTTACAATAAATGTCAAACACTGTGCTGTCTCTATTTCATCACTTTAACAAAGTATTAAAAAGAGAAAACTAGAGTGTAATATGACTGTTGAGAAGGCTGCACCACTGTCAACTGTAATCTTTTTTGAAAAGTGTTAGTACATCGTTAAAAAAGTGACAGTGTGTGAACCTTTCCTGTGCAATCCTCAATCATACCCTGGCTTTTTGCAATTACACTGAACAACACCAGAGTTGCTGAAGCCAAAGATAAAGGGCTGAACAGAACCAGAGGATCTGCAACTTCTGTGACGATAATGTGGGAAATGAGTGTCATATTTAGTCTGAATGTTAGAATGAAGGCTTAATGAATTATGCAGAAAGGCAAAATATTATTCAAACTGCCCATCTATGTTTGAAAACATTTGACGTATCTGACTGTAACAAAAGTAGCTCAGAGTTTCAAAGTTCAAAAGTTTTTGGAAGAATGTCCTTCCTTTGTAGCAACATGCCGTGTGCCATTGTTTTGTTATCATGGTATGTGATGTTTGTGCTCAGTCTCATGTGATCATGGTCTTGAGTCACGTAAATATATAAATGAAACTAGAATTACTTCCCCACGGTTGTATGACTCCGCCCACCAGTACACCCTGTGGTTGTATGACTCCGCCCACCAGTCCAGTGTCTCTGACAGTCTCCATCCATGTCAGTGAAAACATGGATGCTTCACACACAGAAGATCTATACAATCAGCACAGTTTCAAGATTAGAGTCACCAATTCAGTATCTGACCAAATGTCTCCCCTTCTGTTCCTGAGATATGACGTTAAAACATGATGATGTCACAGTCAAGCTGACCTTTGACCTTTTGACCTTCATTATTTTATCCTGTTAGACATTTGTGTCAAGTTTTGTCATAATTAGCGTTTGAATTCTTGAGTTATGGCGGAAAAAAAAGCACCACCATTTGAGGATATCCCCTCAAGGTTTTCTTGAGATAGATAAGGTCACAATGACTTTGACCTTGGACAGACAAAATCTAATGAGTTCACCATAGAGTCCATGTGAACGTTTGTGCCAAATTTGAAGAAATTATCTTAAGGCATTCTTGAAATATCATAATCACAAGAATGGGATGAACGGACAGACGGACAGATGTATGGACGGATTGACAGACAACCTGAAAAGATGGTATGCCTCTGGCCACAGTTAATTGATTCCAAATATAAATTGGTCACTTAGCTGAAGCCACACATGCCTCAGGCATTTCCAAGTGTCTCTGGGCCGGCCTGTCACTCCCAGGACCTCCTGGTTGCTCATGTCAATCAATGTCCTCCCCTGTCATGGCTCCACAGTGGTCGAAAGAACTCTCAACAAAAGCGAGGACAGCAGAGTCACTGCACACCTTCCCCCACAGGCTCAAAGAACTTTAACATTCAAACTCAATGTGTTTTAACCAACACACACCCTGTGTGCTAACTACTGAACTACAACTGTCTGAACACCTTCTAAATGTATATTTTTAAAGCGTTGCTTATAATCTTTGATCAAATCTAGCTTTTGTTCAATAAGTTATGCATGTACTTATTGTATTCCAACGAGTTCTCTTCCCAACGCCTCAAATACTGATGTTCTGTCTGTGGACTTGATGTTCTAGGTATCGTCCTGCACCTGTTGCTGAAAGCATGTCGACTTCAGCCTGTTACATACACTGTGTCTTTTCAAAATACACTTCCGTTTTCACAGGAAATGCAGTTTCTGCTCGTGAGATGCATACGGTCTTTTTCAAAATAAACTTACAACATCACGAAAACATCTCATGTTCATGTTTATTGCTTGTGCAACAAAAGCACGTGGTTCGGTTTAGAGAAAAACTTCATGGTTTGTCTCAACATTCGTACAGGAAGTGAACAGCGGGCTCCTGGGTGAGAGTCCAGGGTTGTTTTGGACTCATCCACCACCCGTCCTGCTCGCCCCACAGGGACTTTCCAGCTCTTTTATATTACATCGTTTCCGCCAGTGTTTCAAACTGATGCTGTCCAGCGGCTTATTGATACTGCCATGACAGGTGCCATTTGGCAGCGTATCATTACACCACAAAAGGACTGACGCCGTCCGGTGGCACATCAGTTGCTGCGAAAGGTGACTTTTGACATTCACACAGCAAGTGAACGTTGGGCCCCCAGATGAAAGTCCGGGGTTACTGGACCCATCCAATTCCCCTCCCACTAACCCTGTTGGACTTTCCATCTCCTTATGTTATCATACCGCCACGAAAGGTGCATTTTGTGACAATTTCTGACACCAAAATCACTGGAACATGGCGATATCTGAGGACTTGGGAATGAGAACAGGCTGTGTATCCACAGGCATTGTGTCTCTTTTTATTTTCTATACTGATGATATGCAGATGTACCTGCCGACCCCACAGTCCCTGGAATGCTATTTTTCTGATTGTCAAAAGATTTTCTTCAGCTGAACTCAAACAATACAGAGATCTCTTTCACTGGGTCAACAAACTGTGCCTTTGGTAGGTCTCCCTAATGGATAATATCAAGCCTGCTGCAGGGAATCTTGTCTGGTTTGACAGTAATTTAGGTTATGAGCAACACACCATAAAGCTTTTGCAATCATGTTTTCATCATCTTAGAGGTATTTAAAAAATTGGATCCATCTTAACATAGAACTCAAACACAGAGACCATTTCACACACCTTCATCTCGCCACTGCACTGAAAATTATGTCCAATAAGTTACAGCATGTAACTGTAATATTTCACAATAAATCACATTATAATCACCTCACAGGCTTTTAATGTGATATTTAACCAAATTCAGAATTCAGAGTTTTATTGTGAAGGTCATGCAGGTAGATGTAGTAACGTCACTGCTAAATCACAGTAATAAATGGAGTTTAACTGTGAGATTACAGTGAAACACAGTAATTCCACTGGTAGTAATCAAATGTGCATAAACTGTGAGGTGACTGTTAAATATAATCATTTTACAGCAGTCATATGCAGGCATTACTACTGTGAGATCACAGTTTACAGTCACATTCACAACAATTTACTGTAAAAATAACTCACTGTGAAAGCGATTCATCTACAGTCAAATATTTTTTTTTTCTTTGTAATCACGTGTAGTTGCCATTTTTTATAGTTAATTTCTAGCATATATTAACAAACTTTTTAGCTTTTATTTGTAGTATATTATTTTGTGTTTTATGTTACTTGTTTTGAAGCTTTATTTTTTTATTCTGTATTTTTGTTCTGTGTCACGTTGCTGCCTGTCGGCCAGGACACTCTTGAAAAAGAGATTTTTTTTTTTTATTTGAGGTTTTTCTGGTTAAATAAAGGTTAAATTAATAAAAATAATAATAATAATTTTACAGTGTGGATTACTGCAACAGCCTCTTTACTTGCCTGAACCAAACTGTCGACTGCAGACTGAACAGAACTCAGATGCCGAGCTTTAACCAGAACCAAGAAGTGTGACCACATCACTCCTGTTTTAGCCTCTTTACACTGGCTCCCAGTTAGGAATGTCAATTTTGCTGGTTTATGTCAGTCTGTAGGTTCATTATGTTACTGTGCGCATCGCACACCACATGTCTGGTCTAGTGGAAGCTAACATTAGCTAACTGCACTACTCATTTGGACATTTGCGCTTGTCGACGTCGTGCGTAAGGGGCTAAATTTTGAGCCACAAACCCTCTTTAGCATTGTTGTGTCAGCGTGGCAGTGGTGCTAACATACTTAACATGTTTTGTTAACAACACAGTCTCTGTAAAGTGCTTTTACGCTACATGTCACATTCACCCAGTCACACACACATTCACACACTGGTGGCTGATACAAGGCCGTACAAGGTGCTACGTGCTACATTCACACACACTAACATACCGATGGTACAGCCAGTGGGAATAATTTGGGGTTCGGTTGCCCAAGGACACTACGACCTGCAGACTTTAGGAGCTGGGGCTCGAAAGGGAACTGCCCATTGTTCTGACCATATTAAACTCATTGTTCCGAAATCATCATGATGCCCTGTGGTTAAGGTCTGGTTAGGTTTAGGCACAAAAACCACTTGGTTAGGGTCAGGAAAAGATCATGGTGTGGGTTAAAATGAAAAAGAAAGTGGCAAACTCATAACCCGTGAGCCTGCTCTGCCTCAAGCTGGTCGCAGCGCACCATACGCCCGCCGCGAGACGTTCAGCACCGCGGACAGTCGGACTAATGGGATGTCGAACCAATGGGCTGTCGGACCAATGACATGGACCCGGCTCGAAATGCCAAACATCCAATTAGTGGACGACCCACTCCACCACCTGAGCCACAGCCGCCAATCTTTTAATATCACCTCAGAAAAAACTGTTCATTGCTCCAAAGGGCTGTTTATCTAAAAAATACGGTGGCCCTGAGAGGTCAACACACCGCAAATAAAAGAAAACACTTTTTTCAATTAGAATACAAACAAACAAAGTTACATCTTCACCAATTTGTCAACACGTGCAGCATTTAGAAAAACGCATTGCAAGTCCCACAATGCAACAGAAGTGTTTCCCGAGGACACTTACTGGTGATGCACACACCAAGATACGCTTGTTTGTGACCTGCGCTACTGGAGTCGGCTCTCCGTGTTGGAAAATGAGCTAAAATGTGTTTTTGGTTTATTTAGGGTTAAGAAGTAAAGAAACAAAAAGCAAAATCAGTAACGTAGAAAGTTATGTTTGCAGGGTTTTTTTGTTTTTTTTTAGTTTAGTTTATTTCGATCAGCATTCAGAAAAACACCCTCAACAAAATACATAGACGATTTACCTCAATCACAAACATAATACAACAAGGGATGAAGCTAATCGAAAAGGTGAAGCTCAGGCTTATTATGCCTACCCTTTTTACCAGAAAACAACTTCAGCAAGGCAACTCTTTAACTTCATGATCTGAGTTAGACTATACAGCAAGCTTTCAACATCCAACAGAAATAAATAAATAAAGTTCCATAACAAAAATCCAACAAATACAACCAAGAGTTTCGGTATTTTCATACTCTTCTTCATACATGATTTTTATATTGTATTAGGACTTTAGTTTTAAATGTGGAAAGTGAACTACACATTTTTAATTCATCTTCACAGCTATTCCACAAGTTGACACCTCTGACAGAAACACCTCTGCTTTCAAACAGCCTCTGAGTACTGCAGCAAAGTAAATTATTATATACTTTGTACAATATCTGTGCCATTTTAAATTCAACTAAATCATAAAATTGAAGGGTTTTTAAATCAATAAACAATTCGTTAGTTGGTTCAATGTAGTTTGATCGATTTATAATTCGTATAGCTCTTTTTTGTAACTTAAAAATAGGCTGAGTGTTAGTTTTGTATGCGTTACCCCATATCTCCACACAGTAAGTCAAGCGTGTGTAATGACTTTTTGTTAAGCACATCCTTTGTTTTATAAAGTATAGCGATGGTTTCTGACATTTTAGTTTTCACATTATTTATATGTGGCTTCCAACAAAGTTTATCATTCACAGTGACTCTGACTGTAGCTCACACGCTTGACTTTCTACCAGGCTACATTCTGAATCTAAAATCTCATGTCGTGGGTTTTTCTTAAAATAAAATGCAGCGGTTTATTAATGCAGTAACCTCAGAAAGGGTTAATACTGCTGTTTCAAAATCAAAGAATACATTTATTAATTTGAGCACTATCATAAGAATGCAGCACTGGCAGAGCGCCGAACACTTTTACAATATAAATCACATAATTCTATTATAAATCATTATTTTTGCTGTTTCTTTATAGATATAGATCATAATTGCAGTTATCCCTGTGGCAGAGTATAAATGTTGCTTTTGCACCACAACAGGCAGAACAGTGACAGAGGGAAAAAGAACGAACTAGAGCTGCAGATCCTGACCTGTGAGGTGAAGAGGAGTTCCTCAAAACCTCGGGAAGGAATTTTAACATGAGCGAGAGTTTTAATATCTCAGTCTGTCAGTGAAACACAGCGTCGCTCTGAATGGACACACACACACAGACACACACACACACACGCTGCTGTGCTCTCTGCTATGTTCACGTTAGAGAATGTAATTAATATTTTCCTCATTAATGATGTATTATTTCTCCCACCTGCAGCCCATCTGCTATTAATCAGGATATTGTTGCTGCTGTGTGAGAGCTGCAGTGATGATCATATAAATCCAGCCCCTTGGCACGTGTTTGACATACGTGTGGTGGGCTAATCAGAGTTTTATGGCGGTGTTGTGTCGGTAATGTCTGTGCAAAAAAATCAATCTCTCTTCCTCCTGCTGGCTCACTCGGCCACCAAGTAGACTGCCCATATGCGCGTGTTGGAACCTAGACGTCGCCAGCTGGTAGCTCTGGTGTGAGTTATTAAGTAGAATCTGCACCACTGCACACTTACATTATTTTTTACAGGCAGCATTTGTATGTAATGAAGTGAGAAGATAAAACTTTTTGTTCATGCTGCATTTGGTTGAACCTCCAATGCCCTTTGTATCCTGCACCAAGTGTTTGATTCAGCGAGGGTTTCTCTTTTCTTTTAAAACATCCTCATCAAGGCTAAACAAGACTAAAAGAAATCACCTTGCATTTCAGGGCTTCTGTTCCTCTGTAACAACTGATTACTATAACCCACTTTAAAATCTGACATACATTTGGGCATTAGGGCATTGCCCCACCCTGTCCCTGGCAGCTGGAGCTCGAGTCACGCCGGAATTCCACTGGATGTGTGTCCGTTGCAGAACAGCTACGCTGGTTATCCGCTGCGTGCTCCGCTGTCCGTCAACACCCACCAGTTGCGTTTGCTGTGCGGAGCGGTGCAGCTCCGCCGGACAGCAGGAGTCACGAGGACCCACGAGATCTCGTGAACTCACGCATTAACCGCGCAATATGACAAGACGTAGTTTCTATAAACAGAAGCACAAAACCAGAGGAGTAGTAGGAAGACATCTGGGTGCACCTCCATGATTAACATCTCCTCGTCCATGGTGTCAACGGGGTGAAATGACGTCTGAAAACCTCTGACCTGTTGACTTCAGGCCTGCCTCCGCCCATTATGATGTTTTCAAGGTGTAGTGCAGGGAAATATGATCCACCGTGAACACTGTGTATTTTATTTTGAAAATTAACCGGATGTTTTATTTTGTTTCTGTGCACGACTTCCTGCCCCGCACCATCTGCTCTGTGCTGAATTGCTGCGTTGTGCTCCAGCGTCCAGTAAAAATAGAAGTCCTGCGTATCTGTTGTGGAGCGCTCCAGAGCGCCGCAGCTGTGACGGTGCTGGAGCACAGCACAGCCGCAGCCGGTGGAAACACACACATTGACTAGAGTTGAAACGTATCTGGTGGAATTTGGGGGTCAGGATGCACAGTTCTGTCTGGAACAGGTGGCATGGGAAGGATGCTGGGTCAACTTACTCTTTCGTTACACATCTTCGTTACACAACTGCCTGTCAGTCCCTTATGAACAGGACTTCTCAGGGTCTGAGAGCAGTTTTTCTTTTTTAAGGGATCAAGTCCACAATGGACCAGCACCCCCTTCTGTGAGGGTCTGAGACGACCCAGAGCTGGACGGTTCGGTCAAAATCAAGAAACACAAATCACAATAAAATAAATCAATAATAAACAAGCCATTATGGAAACTTTGGTTGTACCAACACAAAGGTTTAAATTCTATATCAATAACTACAACATTATACAATAACCTGTCAGATCCTCCTTGCTGACCCGTTCCCCTGACCGTGTCCCCATCCTGCTTCACTGCCAATGGACAGGGCAACACTCCTCCTGACTAGAGCTGGGTGACATGGCTGAAAAATAATATCATGTCATTTTTAGGCTATATTGAAATACATAATATATATTGCGATATTTTGAAACCTCCTCCAAAGTACTGTAGACTACAGTAGACTAAAACACAACATTATTAAATGAACTTAAGTTACATCTACAGAATGCAGACCTCAGTAAACTGCAAGTGTAAATGCTCCCGGCTGAAAAGCTGACGCTACACTGAATTACCCTTTGACCTGCTCTGTTCACCCTGTACTCGCCACCCCTGGGACAGATAACACATCATAACAACATCTCTGTCCATAGTTATGCAGATGATACACAGCTGTACCTGTTAAACCCTCTGACCTCCTCCAGGAACTGAAACAATTTACAGACTGTAACGTTAGTTTAAGCCTCACTCGTGCATGCGCCTTAAAGTAAACACAAAATATAAAACAGCTGAATAACAACGCCAGACGACACGTGTGGTATCATAAGGGGCGATGCAGAAAGTTGAACTAACGATTACTAACAGAAACATGTTGGCCGTGTTGATACTCCGTGTTTGGATGGGGACAAAAAGTGAAAAGGTTTGGTTTGGATGGTTTTGCACTTTAGCAAAGTGATGTGTCACAGCTTGACTTGTATCGTAGGACGCTGCGTGCTGACAGGCAGGATTCCCAAAGCTCCTCTGAGGTGGAGAAATGGAAGATACT
Source organism: Epinephelus moara (assembly GCF_006386435.1). Taxonomy (NCBI): domain Eukaryota; kingdom Metazoa; phylum Chordata; class Actinopteri; order Perciformes; family Serranidae; genus Epinephelus; species Epinephelus moara. Next base: position 36,362,478 of record NC_065516.1, on the reverse strand, counting down.
CAGGGTTTCACATACATCATACATCCATATGCAGACTGATACACAAGGACACACGAGTTAGACAAAAACAAAAGAAAAAAAAACACAAAATATGGAAAGTCTTTACATTAAGATAGCTGCCGGCTGTGTTGGGTGAGCGACTGGGTAAATGTAGCAGCTAAGCTACCAGAAAATGTCAAAAGTAACTTCCTACTTGCAAAGTTACTTTTGTTTTTTTGACTTTGTATCAAATCAGTGTTTTCTGTCGGCCAAACAAACAGGCAACAAAAATGTTCAGTTGAACTGCTTGTTATAAAATGACAGACTTAAATTAAAACTTTCTTCTTTTTTTAAGACTTTGTGACGTGAACATGTCCTCCAATAACATGACATCATCACTCAGCCTATTGCTCTCCATCTTTCTCTCTCTCCTCTTTCTCCTTCATGTATTTCTCTGTCTCGGCCTCTTTCAGTCAGCTCTCTGCACGTCTCTGTCTCTGACTCAAAAACACAATTCTGAATTATATTTTTCACTCAATAAATCCAGAATAAACAAAAGACAGTAATTAAACAATAAAAATAACAGAGCTAAATAAAACTTGTCTTCTTATCGTCTTTTTTGGGACATGAGAACATGAACATTTCCTGCAGAGAACACGTGACACCAGTATGTCCCTCTCTGTCCTCTGTCTCTCAGCTCGTCTCTCGTCCCTTGTTGTGTCAAAAGCCCTTTTTAAACAGGA
>NC_065516.1:36340849-36361591 GCF_006386435.1 Epinephelus moara | reverse complement strand
TTTAAACCAAAAAGGTTCCACCAATATGTCTACCCTACGAGGCGGAAAATTGGGCACCTCGGATCAACTCGCCAATCCGGCTCTGTGTGTCTAAACGCTCGCAGCTTGCCGGCAAAGCGGCCCAACATTCGCCTAAAATCTGGCAGTGTAAAAGGTGCTAGAGTCTCTGGTGTCCACTGCAATTCACTACATGTACAGTCTGTGGGCGAGACATGTGAGAGATGTGTCAAGAAGTGCTGTGTGGCCAATCAGAGGTGTGGGATTCAAATAAAACCCATGCTTTATTGTTGGTTTAATTTACGTACATTGTTAGAATTATTGACTTTATTGGTTATTCTGTATATTTTGTTGGCTATAACTCATTTTAACTGAAGTATAAATCAGGAATACACAAAAGTTTAACACAGAAAATGAAGCAGACAGACTCCCAGACAGACTTCTGCTATAAATACAAATAAGAAAACAGATCATTTTAATAACATGAACAGATATAAACAGTGGTTTTGTGTTAGACGGCCATTAGACAGAGGGTCAGGGAGGACAGACGGTCACAGCAGACCACTGTTCACATCCTGCCTACCGACAGTCACTGTTAATTTCTTTTAACCCAATGTGTTCTCATCCCAGCTTCTCAGCACACCTACATGTGAAAGCATTACGCACTACGTATCCTCCTGCGTCAGTTTTGGACATTTGCAGACGGCGTGTGACTTGTTACATGTGTTATTACATGTGTCAAAATACACTTCTGTTTTCACAGGAAATGTAAAGCGTCTGCTCGTTACATGCTCAGTCTCTTCAAAATGAACTTGGAATAAAGGTAAAGCAAGTCAATGCTACAAAAGAACAAGGTTAGGTTTACAAAACAACATCATGACTTGGCTTAAAATGTACACAGGAACCAAACACCAGGGTCCCAGATGAAAGTCCAGCGTTTGTTTGACCCACCCTGTCCCCCTCCTGCCCGACCCACAGACTGTTGATATTTATATTAAAGTAGTTGCCGACAATGTTACAAACTGTTGTCAGTCAGTCCACATCATACCGCCACGAAGGGTGTCTCCCTGCGTCCGTGTCTGACGCCAGCATCCACTGACAAAAGACGGTGTTTGACGACTTTAGATTGATTAGAATCATTTTAGCATATTTTATATTTTTTTATTCAACTTTTCAACTTTTACTTCTGATCCTGGTTTCAATCAGAATATGTTCAACATCAGTGTTGGCATTATAAGTTTCTGCAAACCACAGATAAACTTCAGTTTATAGCCCCGGCTACTGTTTGCTTAAATCACTAAAATCAACAGGCCTTTAATTCCTCTCACAGAAAACTGTTGCTCAGCAAAGATCAGGATATGTCATTATGTATATATATTATGTTTATTCTGTTTCCTTCGTCGACTAAAACACTTACGACATTGTTAAAACCATCTGTACCAGAGTTAAGATTTCTTTGTGTATTTATTGTTTAATTCATTTTGACTACAATTGTTTTGAATCTGCCTCAGATTTGTTTAATGTTCTGCTGTTTCTCAAATATGCGTCGTGCTCTGACGATACATAAAAGTTTAATCCACAATTGACAGCCTTTTTTAGATAATTAACAATACGACTGATATGATTTTTTTTCTTGTGAGAACATTTTTAGGCACATCACCCAGCCCTAGTTTGCAGATGTAACGTATTTGTTGTTTGCAGAACTGTGCAATGCAGACATTTCTCCTGGCGACCGGGCTGGTCTTCGATCCCTCCAAATCCCGGACGGTCTCTGTCGTCTCTGTACAGAACTGCCAGTGTTACCAGTTTGAGACATTAAACCATGTTTTATATTCTAATGTTGTATTTCAGCCGTCCCTCCAGGATGCTGCAACAGTTATCGCAAATTCAGCCAATCCCTGTGAATCCTGCGCGACATCATAATTTTGTCCAGTCACCTAAACTTTACAGAGAATTAATTTAATCAAACAGGTAAAATCTCACTTCACTGTTGAGCTGCACACAACGTATGGACTCACTCTGCCCCTCCATGCCCCTGTTTATCCGTTCATCATGACACTTCTGCTGCGCCTGGGACCATTTCAAGGCTCAGTGTCAGATGCCAGCGTATTCTCATAGACCATGATATCCTACGAATGTGTGGCCCATGAATGAAATTATGTCCTCAACATACAGTTGAGTAATTAACGTAACATTACGGCAGTTACGTTTAGGAAAAAAAGGCACTGTGATGTCGAACCTTAAAATGAATTAAAGTCCCGGGCGAAAGTTTTTTCGTAACCCATCCTCCACCCAGTCCTGCCTCCTCACAAGCACTCAGGACTGCTTTCTTGTTTACTGCCGTCAGCACATTGGTCACAGCAGCTTTAAAAACACCTGGGACGTGTATGAATTTGGGTGCGTTGCTTTTTGTAGGAAAACACACGAAAAAATTGTGAGAACAGCCTGCAGATGTTAACAGTTCGGAACGGTAGGGTGTTCGACACTTTTAATGAGTGTCACTCAACAGACATGGTGTGCATACATGTCGTACGTCACGTCTGGAGAATTTTGTTATGTTGCAGACGTTGTCATATATTGTCATTGCAATGTAATGGAGTTAGCAGGTTAAAATTCACACCGAATCCAACCTGCATTCAGCGTCTCCGTCTGTCAGCAGCAGCTCCTGCAGAGCTGAGAGGACAGAGACCGGTCAAAGTGCCTTCACCAGGCCGACTGACAGCACACATTCACTGAACCAAAATAGTTTTCATGTCAGCTCCGTCACAAGAAATCAGCGGTGTTTGTATGTATTGCATGGTGTGATTGTGTGTTTGTTTGTTGACAGGCAGCAGCTATCATTGCAATGCCTGGTCCAGATCTGTATCCTGTGGATCGGCTCCTGGCGCCCCGACTTTATTTTCAGGTTAAAGATCATCTGTTAAACCAACTGACTTTCTGATGTGAATGGAATTTAGGATGAGTTGACTCCAGACGTGGATCACACTGTGATGTTTGTGTGGTGATGCAGTGGTCACCTCACAGTAAGGAGAAAGAGGGTACTGGGGTCAAACCCACCTGGCCCTTCTGCAGTTTGGCCCCGATCACATTCAAAGTGTTTCAGCAGCTGCAGGCGGCTTTTTGTGACAGTTTTTCATGAGTATGAAGCTTTTTGCTCGCTGTTTTCACGATGCTGCGCGCCTCATGTTTCTGAGCTCTAGGGTTCTGGCGTTTTATTGCCGGAGTGTTCCGAACTCCTCGAGTTAAAAAAACAGCAACTCAGAGCGGAAAAATGTCACACGTCATCTCTGCTTTTTCCCCATTGCCCAGTCGGGCCTTCTGTGGTGGTCACAACAACAAGTTTACAGTTGGTAAACAATGGAGGAGAAACTGGTGGTAGTGGTTGCTGGATACCCAGAGCTATACGGCCTGACGACAGACAGCAGGTTGTCAAACTGCCCCTGAGTCATCCTAAAATCTGCCTGTAAACATCCATGATGGAGGAGAAGCTCCTGGACCAACTGGTGGTACTCCCCATGATCCAGCCTCTTTTTTAGGGTCTCATGTACCCACACAGATCTCTGTTTATCTGCTGACAGCCTCTCACCCTCAACCAGAGCTACAGACAGTAGCTTCTCTTTTACTAGTAGCATTCAATTTACACAAAAAAGGCAGTGCGGTGCGCCTCGTGTTTTGCAACCTGCAAAACGCCTTCTGTGTGATCGGGGCCTTTGCATGTTCACCTCATGTCAGTGGCGTTTTCCTCCCACAGTCCAAAAACATGCAGGTTAACTGGTGACTCTAAACTGCCCGTAGATGTGAGTGTGAGCGTAGATGGTTGTTCGTCTCGTCTCATTGCCAGCCGGGATCAGCTCCAGCCCCTCTACGACCCTCTAAAGGATGAGCGTGTATAGCTAATGGATGGATGAATGGATGAATAACCCAGTTAACCATGACTCTTACACTGCAGTGTGAGCAAATGACTGCGGGGTCACAAAATATGACTGACTTTTGCATATATACAAAAAGACCAGTGCTTGGACAGATTTCTTCTTCTCTGTGCAGCCTGGAAACGTCCCGATATTCGACCCCCATCTGTCTCTGTTTTAAAGTTCCTGTTGTTCCAGTTTTGGAACAAAGGGAATGCTGGAAATGTCTGGAACACATTTTTATTCTTTTATATTTTTAGTCTGGTTGTACTGATCTGATTGTAGGTCATTTCAGTCCTCTGGTTGTGGGAATATTTTGGTATTAAGCCGACTGTTGTCTTTACTTAATTATCACAAACTTTTCTTGTAGTAATGCTGTGATGGAAAAAGTATTCAGATCATTTCTTCAGTCCAGCATACGTTAGCTTTTACTCAAGTTAACGTACACTTACCAAACACTTATTATACAGCACAACTCCCTTTGTCAGATTTATCCTTTTGTTATTTATATGAATGGAATATTATTTGATTATCATCTTCCACAGACCTCAATAAGGACAAGATTCATCTTAAATATCTTTGTCTCTATTTGTGGGTTTTTGTGGGGAGCATCAGATGACATCAAGCAATTTCGGAGGATGTTGATGGAGCCTGCGTGCAGAGGACAGAGGACAGAGACTAAGACAAAGATCGTCTCCCTGCACACGTCTATTTACACAATCTAGAAAAAGAAAAAGCCGCTCAGCTTCACCTTTAGCTGATCGGCTGCGCCTTGCTGATGAGTCTGTCACCGATCCAGAGGCCAAATAATGCCAATAATTAAAACGAAAGAATGAGTTATCAGCAACAATCAGATCTGTTAGCAGCTGCTTTGGTATTTATAATAATAGTTATTATAATAATAATAATGATGGTAATAAGTTAAGCAGAAAGGATTTACAGGATAAAAAATAAAATATCAGAAACAGAGGACACACAGGAGCAGACGGAGGAGCGAGTGCAAAAATACAATGTCATGTTTCAATAAGTAAAATGTGGATGGGAGAAAGAGGCTCATACACGCAGGTGAAATCTGAGTAAAACAAAAAAACATATGTATAAAAAAATTAGACCTGATCTCTGAATTTACAGCAGATAAAAGCATAAATATGTGGAAGTGCTTATAAAACACACACTATAAAGAGAGGCCTTCTTGTAACAGTGAGTTTTAACGGGGCACTTAAAGCTTCGGTGGAGTCTGCCGATGTCTCACGCTGAGGGGAGGCTGCTCCAGAGACCAGGGGCCGTCTTGGTTTTCAGCCTGGTCCGTGGGACTGCTGAAAGGTTTCGATCTGGGCCTCGCTGGGCTGTCAGGGGTTAAGTAGCTGATTCAAAACATTTTAAAGTGTATTCTAAAGATAATGGGCGACCACCCAGTGCAGTGATGCTGAGGAGAATAATCTGGCTGCTGTGTGAGTTGCAGTTTTGAGACGGATGATCAGAAAGCATGTGTGACTTTTTCTGCGTCGTTAAATCTGGGCATGTGTCTGATCTTGCAGATGTTAAACTGATAAAAACAGGTTGTGACAATATTTCCAGAGTGCTGTTCAAAACATAACTGGCTGTCAACAATTATCATCATCACTATTACACTGGCACGGAAACTAACAGCGTCAGGAAACAACCTCATATAGACAAACGTCTCTGTCCCCTGTAGGAGATGTAACGTGGTCACTGCGCGACAAACCAGAAGAGTGATGATGATTTTAAGAAGATTATCGTAAGAAGATAATTTGCGTTTCATTGTTAGAACTCAAAGAAAAACAGAAAATGACTCAGTAAGACGGAGACAACTGATTTAAATCACGTAAAGTGAAGTCACATTTTCTGAGTGATTTTGTCATGGATCATAAATCAAAGCAACGGTCGCCATCATCATGTGTTGATCATTTTTGTGCTCTGACCGTGTGTAAGAGTCTCAGTAGCCGCCGTCCTAATTGAAACATGTCTTTGAGCAGCTGCTGATTTGTCACGGGGTGCAGCTCTGCTGCTTTAATCCCAGACATGTTTGCAGCGCTGGGCGCGCTCTGCAGCAGCATTACAGTGTCGGGCTGACAGGCAGGAGGGGATCTGCTTGGTGGAGCGACGCTGCAACACTGGTTTGCCCCACGGATTAGATCTGCTGCTGACAGCCTGATGACTGCAGAGACACACAGAGAGCAGGACACACAACAGAGGAGACAGGAGGCACCAAAGGGCCTCTGTGCAGCCGCAGGCTTTGCTGTTATTATCTTGCGTTTTTTGCACTGAAAAATAAATGACTTTATGTTTGGTGACTGAGCTGTTAGGATACAGCAAACAACTGTGGCTGCAGGAATGTTTTGCACATCTTCCCTTATTCCATAACAATATTCCAAACACCCAGACATGAGCAGCATATTTATGTTTGTACTGCACACACCACGTCTATCGCATCAGTTGCTCTTCCTGAGCTTTCTACCATTTATTTCCCCGTTAAAGGGTTTTTTGGGGAGTTTTTCCTGATCAGCTGTGAGGGTCATAAGGACAGAGGGATGTCGTCTGCTGTAAAGTCCTGTGAGGCAAACTGTGATTTGTGATATTGGGCTTTATAAATAAAACTGAACTGAACGCTGTATTTTCATTTATTGAAGCATTTATTTATTTTGCTGCAAACATGCAGTCACCAAATATTATGATGTATTTCTGCAGCTCAGAGAGTCTGTAAGGTTGTGACACCTCTTACAAACCAGAGCTGATCAAATGGCCTCACGTGTTATTAGAATGGATTAATTGCATGAATAATGTCGCTGCTCTCCAAGGAGTGAGTGCAGCTCTCCACTCACAGCTTTTACATTGTGGTATTTCTATTTTACCTGAAAGATATCGGGTGAGAAGAGACACGCTGAGATCACAGAGAAATGGCCACTCATGTAATGACTGACATAATGAAGATCATATCAGACGGATTAAAGCCCAGCGGTGCAGCGCTGCTGTCCTGTTGTTGGCCGGCGTCTTGTTACCATTGTTCAGAGCTCACACTTCTCTCCATCCCGCCTAAGTAATGCAGAAACCCATGAGGACTCCAGTAATTACCCAGCTTCTCCTCACACTCTGACCTCTGACCTGCTGTCCCATTAAGCCCATCCATCTCTGGTCCATGACCAGACTCTGCATCCTGCTGCCGCTTGTCTTTCGCCTTTCAGGGAACAATTCCCTGGTCAACACACACACACACACACACACACACACACACACAAACACACACACACGCAGATATTTCGGTCGTAATAACAGCAGCTGTTACATGCCTAACTCGTGGTCAGCACTTGACTCCACCAGCTGTGTGTGACATGTGTTAAATGGAGAGTTAACTCTGTGAAGTCGCGCGTAAAACAAGTTTTGAAAAGTGTCCGCGCGCAGAGCGTCACGCTGTGTCGCTGCTGTTTGCTCCTACATGCTCAGTTTGTGTTACCTGGTTGTTTTTGCACAGATCTGCCCACATGCTCGTGCCGTCGCCTCCGCGCATCAGGACGTGGTAAGTGAAGAAATAAATCCCGGGGATGGAGCACGTGAACTTCCCGGTGGTCGGATCGTAGTGGTTTCCCAGGTTGGTCACAACGTCGTCGAACTTGAGCACCTCGTAGCCCTCGTGCTGCTTCTTCAGCCCTGCGTAAAAGGCGATCTTGGGCACGGTGCTGTAGGTGGCCGCGCTTATTGCTCCGGCAGCTGCGCTGGGTCCCGGAGGTCCCGGTAAACCAGGTCTGCCCGGTTCACCTCTCTCTCCAGGTGGCCCCGCTGGACCGGGTGGTCCCGGCTCACCGGGAGGTCCCCTCGGACCCGCCTTGCCCGGACGGCCCGGCTCCCCTTTCGGACCTTGGATAAAAGTGGGTAAAGACTGCACGAGGCTGTTGTCTCGGACCGTGTCCGCCGTGGCGGTGCTGGTGGGAGATTTGGTGCCGTACGGGTCGCACACCATCCTACAGGTGCCGAGCATCTCGTAGTGCGCCGCAGTCCCCGCTGAGTTGACCAGAACCGGGATGAGGATGACCAAAACCAGAACCATAACGACCCCCAGGACCCCTGCCGCCACCAGCCGCTTCCTGCCGACCAGCCGCGTCAGCGCAGGACGATCCTGTTGTCTGCTTTTGGGTGAAATTTTGCTGGCTGGAGAGGAAACCCCTTTAAAGAAAAAAGTGTAGCGGAGCTACACTTTGTTGGTAATGTTTGATTAACTTTTTAAAAGCGAGCCCCCCTCCCCTCGGCGTCCTCTCCTCTCCTCTCCACACTTTTTCTGCTGATGCGCTGCTTCTTCAAGTCTCTCCTCAAAGTTCTTTACTGTTCGCTGATTTCCAAAAGCACTGGATTCAGCATGTCTGCAGTCCAGACATGGGGTCTGGCCCCTCTTTGATCCACAGGTCCCGAACCAAAGTCAACTCTTAAGGTGGATCAGAGCCAGTTAGACCGTCTGCCTCACACAGAGCGCGCAGAGTCAAAGCGCAGATACACGGCACGAGCGCATCAGAGAGAGACAGAGAGGGAGGGAGAGGATCCTGATGCTCTCTCTGCTGGCCAATAGAAAAAGGGCAGGTTACCCAAAGAGCGTTTCATACAATCTGAGAGCAGTCAGAAAGGATCTTTGTATTTGCTGTTGAGGACTCATCACAGACTCTGTGACACTCATCAGCCCGTCATGTGTGATGATGCTCTGTTTGGACTGTCTTTGTTAAACTGTGAGAGGCTGCAGAGTTTAATAAATCCTTGAAGCCAGAACTCATCGCTGCCCAGATACAACCCACACTCACAGCAGCAGCAGCAGCCTATAAATGTAGAAGCATCTACAGCTGATGTTGTGTCTGAACTCTTCACACAGCAACACACTGTGCTTTTGTTTAACAGTATTCATCATCCTTTTCTGCAAGAAGATAAACTTTATTAATCCCTGAGGAGAAACTTAATTGTTTCACTCTGTTGTCACACACACACACACACACACACACACACACACACACACACATAATCATGCAGTTAATTTCTATCAACTGTGAACACATGTTTTCCTTCTGTTTAACACAGACAAAGTGTTTGGTTTGTCAGTGACATCTGTGTTGACTGTTGTGAAAAACGTGTGAACACATTCACAAGAGGAGACTTCAGCGCTGAGGAGGTGATGATGAAGATCGAGTGGATCCCAGTCTCATTTATTGTGTCTGAGCAATCAAGCAAAACTGTCAGTAAGGTCAGAGCGAAATATTTTGTCCAGTACAGACGTATATTTCAGGGAGGAAGATGGTTGGCTGGTCGTATAATGTTCTCAATAAAAGTGCATGAATAACTTAGTTTTAACAAAAATATCCGACAGAACCTTTTGATGCCAAGACGAGTGATTTATACTTCACGTACCAGCAGTCAGAGCATGTGCATGAAAGACAAGCGAGCGTATCACAGCATGAATTATATTCTTTTCTCTGATGATGATTTTACCAGAGAAAAAAACCCTGCTGCACTTTTACACTTTTGGAGACGCTCTGTTGAAATACTGTAAAAAAGACATTTTAAAACAAAGTTCTCTTCATTTTATTATTTTTATTCATTCATACGTGACTTTGACCTCCAACACAGAGGTGACATCTGTTATAGCAGAGTAAGACCTGATGGCTGCGACACATTTTCACTCACATCGCCGCTTGGTCTTTTGACTTTCACGTCCACATATGACGCGCTAGGTATCCTGGGTGCGTCTGTTGTTGACAATCTGGGACACTTCTTAGGTGCATTGTGCCAGTCTGAGACGCCAGGGATCAGCACGCCTGCCGCCCAGCACACAATGCACCCAACCCCTCCGTAGCGTGTCTGGGCTCAGCCTGAGAGATAGGGGGAGGGGCTCAGACATCTGGAGGGAGCTCGGAGTAGAGCCGCTGCTCCTTCGTGTCAAAAGAGGTGATCTGATCAGAATCAGGACCCAGAACACACTGGAGGGATTATAGATGTCATCAGGCCTGGAAGCACCTCGGGGTCCTCCAGGAGGACCTGGAAAGTGTTGCCAGGGAGAGGGACGTCTGGTGCGCTTTGCTCCTGTGACCTGGCCCCGGATATGTGGATGGATGGACATTAGAGATGCCGCGAAAGGATGGACGTTTGTCGTCAATGTCTGACGCAGAAATCAACAACCAACCAATGATATTTGACGACTTCGGAATGAGAGCAGATTGCAGACTGAAATGTTTTGCTATTAGAAATTCATAATCATGCAAGTAATTATTGTCACCTGTGATGGGTCTGGGTCTTTTTATGAGATCTGTGGTAACGGTTCTGTTGAAGGATGTGAAGTGTTAACACATTATCAAGAGAAGACTTCGGCTGTGAGGTGATGATGAAGATCAAGTGGGTCCCAGTGTCACTGTGAGTGCGCCGTTGCAATTGAGAAAAACTGTAATTATCAAACATTGTGCCATAAAAAAATAAACTTTACTCGCTGTGAATCCATTTTTCCCCCCGATTGTTAAAATGACAGAAAAAGACATTTTCAGACCATTTTTGTGGAGAGAGATGACAGAGCTCAACCATGTGAGGAAGGCTGGATTCAACAAGACCTCCAGACAGTTATGTGACAAATGAAAACACTGCTATTGGTTTCCTTTGGGCCCTGACTCTTTTGAAAGTATTGTATCATAACTGAAGATGCATTGTGTCTATGTAAAAGGCCTAAAATACATATTTTACTGCACCATAGAGCGGTAAATACCAGCTCTATTTCAACATAAATAAACACTATATATGCTCCCTCGTGTGTCATTTTGACTGGTCAGTTTGTTCAGTTATTATATTGAATATAGTTATGTTATGTTGTGTTGACCTCGTTTATGGGCCTCGTTGTTCAATTCTTGGTTTGCAATTTTTCATGCATTTTTGGGTGAATAAAAACCCACGGTTTTGTCAACAACTCCTGTGTCCTCACTGCTTCACTGATTGGTCCCTTATAGATCCGTTTATTTAAAAATGCCCATCAGCTGTTTCAGTAAAGCTTCTGTTGTTGCAGATATAAAGGCTTTATACTAAATAATAATCAGGCAGGTCTCATTTAATGTTTGTACGTTTTCCTACAAAAAGAATGCACCAACATTCGTACATATCCCATGCAAGCATAAGCCTGCAATCTGTGAATAACCCGACTATTTGGAAGGCTGCGATCACCTGATCAATGCAGTGACGAGAAAAAAAGGAAGTGGTCCATTAAGGATGGAGGTTGGGTGGTGGATGGATCACTAAACACAGAACTGTCCCCAGGAAGTTGGTGTCTGGGACTTTGAGTCATTTTAAGACACGTCATCACCACGTTTCTTTTTCTAAACCTCTGTAACTTAATGTTAAATATGGAACTTTACATTAAGAACGTTACATAATACGTGAGGTGCTGATTTGTAGGATGTGATGCGTACTGTTGTACGAGGACACTTTGCACTCTTTCATGCTCCATTACAGTAACGCAGCTCACTATCACTGTGTGGTCGTATGGAAAACAACAAGGTCTTTTGAGATCTTTAAGAATAAAGTAGGGACAGTTCAGCAGCACCATTTCCACTTGTAGCCAATACATTTACCAATAGTGAACAAACTGAGTGCAGGCTCTCTGCTTTACACTCAGTTTGTAATTTAATAACACACTCACCAATGGTAAGAGCATGTCCCTACCATCCATATCCGAATCTACGCCTATGAACAAAGTCATTTGTCTTGTGGATCAGGAGAACACAGAGGCAGTATTGATGCCACTAAAATCAAACTAACCCCGTCTTCCTTGGCTTCATTAGGCTTCCAAACGTCCACTTATCGAGAGTCCCTGAAAATGAGCTGTGAAGGTAACGGAGGATCATTGGATTGGCACTTCACTCAATATCAGCACGGTGAATGATGAATTGCTGTGGAGGAGCCACAAGAAGGCGAGGGACTGAACTGGACAGAGTAATAATAATAATCATCATAAACTTTATTCATACAGCACTTTTGAAAACAAGTGTTTCAAAGTGCTTCACAGGGCAATAAAAGCAGGATAAATTAAGCAAAAGTTAAAGCAATAGAATAAATGACTGAAACGGAGCAGCGCCAAAAAAGATAAAGAAGAAATAGAAAAGCAAACTGTTTAAGTGGTGAGACAAGGTGATGAAAATGTACATACATACATGTGTAAGGAAATACATGCATAGACACATGGATACATACAGACAGTACATATTCAAACAAGTGCTGCATCATACATACATATAGTACATTATGCACAAACAGACACATAACATTTGAACACTATGAAAATATTATCCTAAAAAGTAATTTTTCTGTTTGCTCATTAAAAGTTGATACAGATGTCTTCAAGTGCATTTGGGGGGTTGGGGATGCTGGCAGCAAAAGCCTGACCACCTCTGGTCACAGAATCGGACCTGGGAACGGCTTCTGATTGATGATCTTCAACCAAATTCATACTCATATGATGCTGAAAGTTGCTTCTGACTGAAGCAGCAAGACAGAGTTGCAACATTCAACTCTGAAAGAGATGTTTGATCTTAATATGGCTGGAGGACGGTCACTCTGGTTTTATGTAACCTCTGTTCATACATCAGTAAACTACAACTATAAAATGAAAGAGAAACTAATAACTTCATTCACTGGGCCGACTGCCGGCAACTTTTAAGGTGGAACGTTAACTTGTAATGTTACTCAATGCATGAGTTGATGACGTGAATCCATCAGCACACCTTAAATTTCACTGTGACAACTTTGACCATCACTTTAGTTTTTATATGACCCCTTTATAGGTGGGGTACATCCAAAGATGAACGTCTGGTTATCAAACATTGCACATATTGTGTACAGAGGCCTAGCATGTCAGGTACTAACAACTGAACCAAATTCTGTGGAATTATAAAACTCAGCATTACAAATGTACATTTGACTTGTCACACATATTACTGCAGTATAACTGACCCTGTTACATAGGCACGATGTCTGAAGGGTTGCTTTTGGTTCCAAAAGTATTATACCGAAAGTGTTTGGAGGAAACGAGGCTTTAGACAGATCAGATTTAAACCAGGTAAAAGCAGAACCTGAGATACTGACCCAGTCCCTCAAATGGTTTCACACATGATCACATCACATGATCCGACAGATCACATTGTCAAAAACCTTTTTAAGAATATGTGGCAGGATTGAGTCCATAGCAAAAGTGACTTCATGCTTCTTGCTATTTCATGTAGATTCACAAATAATACGGTATAACAGAGATGGCCTCAAAGGTATACTCTGCAGGAGTGTTGGTTACTGTTTAGAAATGTGCTCACCAGCTGAAGTGCGAGTGAAAGCGTATCCCAGCTTTTCCCACTTGCCATTTTCCCTTGCTATAGTTTTTCAGTGCTGTGGCTGCCATTTCCGTATCTTCCTCTTGGACCGGCACCTATGCGCTACCTTTTATTAAGTCCCAACCTGTCCTGCACACTCTGCCCCAGAACGTCCTGAACACAGCAAAATAAGTAAAGTAAATAAGAATATACAGGCAGAGGGCAGAAAAATACACCTCCACACACAGAGGGTGGGTCATAAGTGATGATTGAGGGATTACTGCTGTATGAGTCCATACATTGTGTTTCAGGAAAATCCTGTGTAGCAGCCTACACCTTTAACCTGTTAAATGAATTTGGCTCTGAAGTCTGTGATCTTCCTCTGAAAGTAAGAAAGATAATCTTCACATCTAGCTGGGTTGATCTGAAGTTCAAAATGTAAAGAAGGATTAACGACATGATTAATGCTACTGCATAACACCCAAGGGTTATGGCGGTGGTTTGCCGCTACATTTGCAAAGAAAGTCATTCTTGCGTCCTTAACAGCTGCTCCATCAGCCCGCATTAGATTTTTAAGATTGCCAAGAGATGACAGTTGTTTATCAGATCTCCACGTACGCTCTGCTCCACAGCTCTGTCTTTTTAGAGTGAGAGTGTGCTCGTTAAGTCATGGGAAAGCATTTCATTTGTGTTTCTTAAGTGTAAGAGGTGCACTATAATCCAGAAGCACAATTGTTATTCCAAAGTTGGACGAAGTCATCAGTGTTACAGGGAGGAGCAGTGGGTGGAAACCTGAGGACCAGAGGAAAGAAAAGTCTCAATCCAGAAGAGTTGCAGAATTTAAATGAAAAACGTGAGCATGGACATAACAGTGCAAACTCTGAGGTGTTTGTATGATGGACACATTGAAACTGACGCTTTGGTGATCAGATATGTGACCAGGGCACAACAAGGCCCCTGAATACAGACGTCCAACAACACCATCACCCAGAGAAAACGCCCAAAATACACTTTTTTTATATGTATAAATATAAGGAGAAGGAGCAGGGGCGTGGCTTTCAGGTTTCAAAATTTAATTACTTTTATTTAAAAGTTACAAATACCAATCATCCGTCAATCCAACCATTTTCATCGGGCGGGTCGCAGGGGCAGCAGGCCAAGCAAAGCACCCCAGACGTCCCTCTCCCCAGCAACACTTTCCAGCTCCTCCTGGGGGACCCCAAGGTGTTCCCAGACCAGATGAGATATATAATCCCTCCAGCGTGTTCTGGGTCTGCCCCGGGGCCTCCTACCAGTGGGACGTGTCCGAAACACCGCCAACGGGAGGCGCCCAGGAGAATCCTGATCAGATGCCCGAGCCACCTCAACTGACCCCTTCCAACGCGAAGGAGCAGCGGCTCTACTCCGAGCTCCCTCCAGATGTCTCAGCTCCTCACCCTATCTCTAAGGCTGAGCCCAGACACCCTACAGAGGAAACTCAGCTGCTTGTATCTGCGACCTCATTCTTTCGGTCACTACCCAGAGCTCATGACCATAGGTGAGAGTTGGGACGTAGATGGACCAGTAAATCGAAAGCTCTGCCTTCAAGCTCAGCCTCTTCGTCACCATGACGGTCTGGCGCAGCGCCCACATCACTGCAGATGCTGCACCAAATCGCCAATCCATCTCACGCTCCATTCTTCCCTCACTACTGAACAAGACTCCAAGATACCTGAACTCTAACTCGAACTCTAAAAGTTCTAACTTGAACTTTAACATGGATTAGTGTATTGAGATCTTACTATCCCTAGATGTCATTACAAAGGGTCCACAAACGAGGACAGTTAAGCACAGTGAAGCTTAAGGTCCAGTGAACCCAAAATGTGACGTCCTCATATGAGGATGCAGGGTCTCAGGGGGTTATGGGAAATGTAGGAGTGTTTTCAGAGTTTGCCATAGTGTAAACTAAGAGGCAGGATAACTTCAGCTGTGCTGCACAGACTTTGAGCGTTCCTCTGAAACTGTCTCCTGTGAGTCCCCCAACTTTTTAAGTGCAACACTAAATCACTTGAGTTCCACAGTTCAGGAGTGTTGCTCTGCTTGTGTCGCCTTTCATTTCCCATGATGACAGCAACAATCCAATACTGACAAGGGTCGCAACAATAAGATAAGCGCTGCTGTTGTTTACACAATAAAATGTTTTCCTCCCCTGTATTTTTCTCCAGGCCCATGTAGGGATGGGTGTAGCAAACTAGCTCGGGCTATACACGTGCTGGGATGTGGCATTGGTCCATCTGTCCACAGCGGCACACTCAGGCTGTCTGAGGGTCAGGGGCGGCAAAATAAAAAGGGCATCAGCTGCATGCGGTGAGGAGAGGGCGTAAAGAGAGTTTGTAGCATTCGGGCAGCCTGTAAAGCACTGCATCACATTCTCTCCACTTGAAGGGAACCCTAGAGGGACCTGCATCCCAATTTGGTCCCACTGCAACAAAGTCTGGGTTTGAAAGCACTGACTAGATCTGACTGGTTGGCGTTTGCCTGTCCTCCTTGTGCAAGCATGGGTGATCATATCTGGCATACACATGCAGGTCAGATAATCTGGAAACTAAACTTTCCGTAGGTGTGGATGTGAGGGTGAATGGACGTCTGTGTCTTAACCTCGTTAATAGACAGGTGACCTGTCTTCCCTGGAATAATGACGTAATAACGATCTGTTTCATGTCAGGTATATTTAGAAGGTTTAAAGCATAGACTTTAGCTATACCTGTATTACTCGATTCTTTATGACGCAGAGAATTAAAGCTAAACAACTGAAGACCACTCAACTGTGTTGGAGTAACTGTGGTGAAAAAGACATGAGTCACTATCATGTCTTCTGGAGTTGTTCACGTATCCAAGTCTTTTGGAATGAGGTCTGGAAAAACATACATCACATTTTGAATCTGCCAATACCTAGCTAATGCTCTGTACTATACCTGGGAGATCTCCCAACTGATATGATAGGTGACGAACACCTTCTGAAAATATTCACTGTGGCAGCTAACGCCGGAATTCCACTGGATGCGTGTCCATTGTGGAACGGCTGCGCTGATTATCCGCTGCGTGCTCCATCGTCCGTCAACACCCACCGGCTGCGTTTGCTGTGCGGAGCGGTGCAGCTCCACCGGACAGTGGGAGTCACGAGGCCCCACGAGATCTCGTGAATTCACACATAATCGCGTGATATAACAAGATGTAGTTTCTATAAACAGAAGCACAAAACCAGAGGAGTAGTAGGAAGACATCTGGGTGCACCTCCATGATTAACATCTCCTCGTCCATGGTGTCAACGGGGTGAAATGACGTCTGGAAACCTCTGACCTGTTGACTTCAGGCCTGCCTCCGCCCATTATGACGTTGTCAAGGTGTAGTGCAGGGAAATATGATCCGCCGTGAACACTGTGTATTTTATTTTGAAAATTAACCGGATGTTTTATTTTGTTTCTGTGCACGACTTCCTGCCCCGCACGATCTGCTCTGTGCTGAATTGCTGCGTTGTTCTCTGACGTCCGGCAAAAATAGAAGTCCTGCGTATCTGTTGCGGAGCGCTCCGGAGCGCCGCAGCTGTGACGGAGCCGGAACGCAGCACAGCCGCAGCCGGTGGAAGCACACACATTGACTAGAATTGAAACGTATCGGCTCTGCTGCCGTTCCGGAGTGCAGACACAACCAACACGCATCTGGTGGAATTTGGGGGTTAACAGGCCATCACAAGGAAATGGCTGCAGATGGAATCCCCACCTGTAGATGATCGGACTAATGTCATCTTCGAAATATATGAAATGAAAAAGATCACTTCCTGTGTGAGGTTACAAAAAGCAAAGTTTGACAAAAATGGAGAAATGGACTTTGTATGTGACTGTAGCAGCCTTAAACTGACTTGTCTCCCAATAATTGTTTACCTAACCGATTGCTTAATTTCTTTTGGTGGCCTCCTCAGTCCGTTGACGTGAAGTGGAGTGCACTCTCAGACATAAATAATGCTCTCACAGTTTAATACATGTATGTGGACTCACGACCTCTCCTTTTATCAAAGATTTACAAGAAGATGTTTGGCAGCTATGTGTGATTTGTTTGTTTGTTTGATTTTTGTTCTTGTTATTTTAAATGTTCAAAAATCAATAAAAAAATAAAGTAACAAAAACAATAAAGCAGAGACTGTAGCTGATGTAGCTGGGATGGTCAGCGGATGGTCAGTATCACATCTATTAGGTCCATGTTGTCTCAAAGGTTGGATTTTTGAGAGTGGGGTTATATCAGGTTATATGGGGTGATTATCCACAGTCAGTGTATTAGCTGCAGCAGATGTCAGCTGGTGCACCCTCAGTTTGGAGAAGCAGGCTGCAGTCAGACATGGAAGCTAAGCAACGTACTGCAGTGGTTGAAGGTCAGTTACAAAATGTATTTTTGCCACCTAAAAAAGTGTATGCTGTACATCTACTGTACCTAATATACTGATAAGTATATATGTACTGATATACGGCTAAGGAACCCAAACGACCCCACTTCAAAAAATCTTATTTATTCCTCTAATGTAAGAACACCTCGTTCAGCAGCTGTTCATGAGTCTCAGGGGTTTTGAGAGAGACGTCAAGAGAAGTCAAGGCCCTGACACACCAAGCTGACAGTCGTCCATCAGTCAACATTGGACCGTTCGCATCTGTTGCCCTAGACTTTGTGGTGTGTCTGGCACCGCTGGCTCTTGTTGACCATTTACAGCTTTTGTTCAGCTGTTTCAGCACGTTGAACCAGAGACAGCAGAGCCGCTGGGGAATGAAATCACTCTGATTGGCAGTTCAGCTCAGGGCACGAGAAGAGAAACTGAAGTCTGGCAGGTAAACAAAGAGCTGAAGTCAGGAGGGAGTGAGATCAGAACAAATTTGTTACAGTGAACTCTTCAGCAGAAACGTTTCCTGATGGTTTGTGTTGTTGTTCGCTGCCGCACAGTAAAGACACTTTGTCAACCTGGTCAACGTTGGGCCCTTGACTTTCACCCTGGAGGCCGGTGTTGGCTTCCTGTAAGACTGTAAAGCCAAAGCTTGTTCTTTTCTCCTAAACCCAACCATGTACGTGTGTTGTTGAAGGAAAAATAACATCAGTTCACATTGTTGTACCAATGTAGTGCTTTTATTTTGAAAGAGACTGTATGCAAACTGTACATTTCCTGTGAAAACAGAAGTGTATTTTGAAAACAGACAATGCATGTAACAGGCTGAAGTTGACACGGCGTCCCAGAACGTCAACAAGCAACACACCCAGGGTACCTTGGACGTCATATGTGGACGTGGAAAGTCCATGACCAAACGTGGACATGTGACGAGGTCACAGTGAGGATGTGATGGCTCTGTTCTTTCAACATTTGATTGCATTGTTAATGTGCTAAGTGGCTAACTAGCGTTATGACGGTCTTCCAGTTTGCCTTTCTGCTGGTGTGAAGACTGGTTGGCCACCTGTAGTCTGTGCGGTGTGTTCATGTGCCACTTTTTGGCTAAGACACGTTGGCGTTCATCACCGCTAGTTCTTTGATGTCGGTTTGGTGCGTCTGGGCCTTAACAGTGGTCACATCAGTCGCTCATATCTGTTGGCTTCAAATTATTTTTCCAGAAGTCAAATTAAATGGCCCCCCCCCCCAAAAAAAAATGTATATGAAAAGAACTGAAGACAGAGGCGAAAGGTGAATATTAGAATAAATGCGTAGAGACCGATGTTTTTTCTTTCTTTAAGTGCACGCTCTGTGTAAATGCTCTGGTCATTAGGTAAAGCAGCAGCTGTGTATCAGTGGCTCGTCCTGTGGTGGGCGGGGTGCTTGCCTCTCTGCCCTGTGTCACCACCCTCATTAAAGTGGCACTGTGCAGCCCCCCTTAGACAATCAAGCCTGCCCTAACACACACGCCACCTATAAATCACCTCGTGAAAATCAATGGGCTTTAGTTAGCCTGGGACTCATTGTGTCCTTGGAAAGGTGTGAGATGAATTGAGATGAAGTGAGAACAAAAGAGGAACAACATCCACCCAAAGGGACAGAGGAGAAAACACAGCCGAGCGCAGCAGTGACTGAGGTTGGCCTGATCTTTAGGGTGGAGCTGACAGTTGCTGAGAGGTCACCGACTCATCTTTAGTTTCTCAAAGTTGACCAATATTCATTCGTCCTGATGATACATTGTGTGGCGCGGTTCATTTTCAGCCCCAGCGTTGCCTCCAAACAGTCTGTGACAAAACAATTGAAAGGCAACAGAGGATGAGTCAGCCTGCCATTACTACTTTCTCTCAGAGATGGATGGAGCTCTTAAACTAAGGCTACCATATTGAATGTTCTTTTCTTTCAGGAAACTTTGGAAACCCTGCCCCCTGCATCTGCACAACTTTCCTAAATATTCTTCTCACTCTGACGATCAAACCGGAATAACCAGCCTCATGCCCCATCTCCCGAAAGCATTTCTTTATTGTATAATATGGTGATAACAGAACGAGTGAGAACAGTGCAGATACACGAAAAGAGTCCGGAGGCATCATATAAAGTAGTGAAGGCCAAATGAAGCCTCATGAAGCATTTTCTTTATTTTCTGAGCCCACTAGATGGCGCTTTTTGTTCAGCAAAAGGTTGAAAGCACACTGAATTGCCATTCTTTGAGCCTCTCTCTTTAAACCATGAGATCCATCTAGTGGGCTCAGAAAATAAAGAAAATGCTTCATGAGCCTTCATTTGGCCATCACTAATATAAAGTAAGACAGAGACATACAAAAATAAAAATAACAAAGAAAACAAAACAAACAAACAAGGAGTACAGCACATGCTAACTGTTGAATTTCCTGTGAAAACAGAAGTGTATTTTGAAAACAGACAATGCATGTAACAGGCTGAAGTTGACACAGTGAACGTCAACAACCAACACACCCAGGGTACCTTGGACGTCATATGTGGACGTGGAAAGTCCATGACCAAACGTGGACATGTGACGAGGTCACAGTGAGGATGCGATGGTTATACAGGTGATGTGGTAAAAACAGAGATTCTGCAAAAACTCTGTAAACATGTTGGGATGATGAGTGTTTGTTGGGTGCAAGTGAGGCTAAATAGTTTTTATATATAAATACATATGTATATAGTAGCTGGATAGCTCAGTGGTTAAGACTAGTGATGGCCAGATGAAGCCTCATGAAGGAAACAAAATGTTGAAAGCACACTGCATTGCCATTCTTTGAGCCTCTCTCTTTAAACCATGAGCGCCATCTAGTGGGCTCAGAAAATAAAGACAATGCTTGATGAGGCTTCATTTGGCCATCACTAGTTAAGACTTCTGACTTTGGCGTGGAGGACTGGGGGTTTGGCTTTCCATTCACATCCAGTGTGGACCCTTAGGCAAGGCAATCAGAGATCTCCACCTTCTGATAGTCTGGGGACACTCCTTTCTAAAGTGTGTTTAACACACCGGCGAAAACGGCCGGCAACAAAGCAACGCCTCTTGCATTTTTGAAAAGGACACGCCTTCTCG
>NC_065516.1:36327986-36340438 GCF_006386435.1 Epinephelus moara | reverse complement strand
GACGGATGAGTCATGGCCTTGTAAAAGATTATGCTTGTTTCTTTTAGTTGGCGAGAATGTGTCGCCGCAAACGCGTCAAACACCCACTAACTTTGACGCCGTTTTCTGCGAGCACGGCTGAGCCATTTTGTACCGCTACATGTGTTTCTAGTGGGACTATGTTTACAAGCACAAGAGTTCAGCGAGCCACCGAAGGACCGCCCTGCAGATTTACTATTGGTTCTGCAACGTAGGGAGTTTTTTTAAACTCTGAAATTGTATCCGCCCATCTAAACACAAAATCAGGGAGAAAGTCATCAGTCTTTAGTTAAGCAAAGCGTCTAAAGACTGACTTGTGAGTCTAAATGCTGCTAGCCTAGCTAGATAAGTGAAACTGCAAATGCAAGTGTCATGCCGGCTCAGATGTCGCCTAGGTCAACAAGGTCTGCATCAGGTGTTGAGGAACCAACCTGATGAGACTGTGAGCGTCCCAAGCAACAGTAACATCAGGAACAAGGAACACGAGAAGCTCGAAAAATGAGTGAAAGAAGAGTGAAAGCAGCAGTGGTTCCTGACTGAACTCCTGTGACACGGCCACAAAGGTGCAGATGATTGTTAGAGGGCTGTAAAACAGAGTAGCCTTCAAATACAATCTGAAAGTGTCTTGCAGTGTCTCCCTCTCACCCCTGCTCTGATCTTGCTCCCACCTGTGAGCTAACTGTGTTCAGGTGTGCTGCTGCACACAGGTGAAGGGGCGTGGCTGGTAGGAGACAAAGGAGCAAGGAATTGTTTGGGGAGGGTTTCTTGATTTTGTTGGGACAAGAGGAAGGAGAGCGGTGGTGGAGTGGAGACAGAAAAAACTTCTAAGGACTCGTGTTTTTGGTGATTCCTCGACCGTGTGTGAAGGACCAGAAAGAAACTGAAACTTTGGTTCCTCCTTATTTTTTGGACACGTTTTTTTCATTTTAAACAGTGGACATTGGGCATTTCTTTCACACTGGGATTATCTTGAGTTGGATGGGGACAATTATTATTGAAGGGGAAGTTCTGTTTTTTTAAGTTTCATTTACTATGTTCCTCTGCTGGTGTCAGTAGGGTGCGGAGTCAGGCCCTTTATTTTGCCTACACCCTCGATAACCAAGGCTAAGTGACAACTGTAGCTTTCGAATTTAACTCACCACAAGGCTTTAAATGTGAGCTGATTGTTATACTCCAACTGCACTTCATTTATTTGTTGTTCACAGAAACATACTGTGGCAACATTTGCTTCTGGCTGCATTCAGAGCTACAGTGGGTGGAGGACTGCTGTTAGCCTGCACTGCCTGGAAGTTATTTTGTCCATTCAGTTTCCAACGTGAATCAGCCTGGTGACATCTGTGTGGCTGCTGTCTGTGCTCCTGACAGGACAGAGTCACTGTGGATTTAACGGACGGACACTCCAGGACCACCTGTGCCTCTGATGTTTCACAGTTTGGATTAGACTGGTATTTTAACACACTAGAATGAGTCCAGACCACAGTTTGCTTTTGGTTTGTTTTCAGAAGACTAACAGCTGACTTTTTTTCATGAACCAGTCTTTAACAGTCTTATTCTCACAGTACTGGTTTTCTCCGATGTCTCTGTCTGGTGCGTCTGATGAAGTTGATGGAACTTTACTCAGTACAACAACCCAAGTAAAATAAGAACAGCACTCACAGTTCAAAATGATAATGGAGAGTACTTTACACTAAGTTACAGTGGCATGTAAACGTCAGAAGAAGAGTCTTTCAGTTCTTGTTTGGAGGATTTTCACCCATTCTTCCTGCAAAAGGCTTCTAGCTCTGTGAGATTCTTGGGCCGTCTTCATGCTCTGCTCTTTGAGCTCTATCCACAGATGTTTAATGATGTTTAGGTCAGGGGACTGTGAGGGGCGTGGCCAAACCTTCAGCTGGCTCCTCTTGAGGTCGTCCATTGTGGATCTGGAGGTGTGTTTAGGATCATTGTCCTGTTGTAGAAGCCATCCTCTCTTCATCTGCAGCTTTTTTACAGATGCTGTGATGTCTGGAATTTAACTGAATCCATTCTTCCCTCTACCTGTGAAATGTTCCCCGTGCCACTGGCTGCAACACAAGCCCAAAGCATCATCCATCCACCCCCGTGTTTAACAGTTTGTTCTCCAAACATACCTTTGCTCATTGTGTCCAGAAAGTTCTGTTTTACCTTCATCAGTCCACAGGACTTGTTTCCAAAAAGCATCAGGCTTGTTCAGATGTTCCTTTGCAAACTTGTGAGGCTGAATGTTGTGGTGAGGACACAGGAAAGGTTTTCTTCTGATGACTCTTCCATGAAGCTCATATTTGTCCAGGTGTGTCTGCACAGTAGAACAGTGCACCACCACTCCAGAGTCTGAGAAATCTTCCTGCAGGTCTTTTGCAGTCAAACAGAGGTTTGATTTGCCTTTCTAACAATCCTACGAGCAGCTCTCTCAGAGAGTTTTCAGCTTGACCTCCACAGTTCCTGTTAACTGCCATTTCTTACTGACATGACCAACTGAGGAAACAGCTCCCTGAAAACACTTTGCTATCTTCTTCTAGTCTTCATCAGGTCTTTTAGTTTTCAGAGTGCTAGGCAGCTGTTTAGAGGAGCCCATGGCTGCTGATTGTTGGGACAAGGTTTCAGGAGTCAGAGTCTTTATAAAGCTTTGAAATGAGCATCACCTGGCCTTTGCTAACGATGACTGTGAACAAGCCAGAACCCTAACAAGCTCATTAAGCTCTGAGACCCTGGGAAAAGCTGTCTGAGAGCTCAAATGTCTTGGAGTGCCCAAACTTTTGCACGGTGCTGCTTTCCTCTTTTTCCACTCTAAAACTGTACAAAACAAAAATAATACACTGATCTTGCTTTAAACGTTGAAAAGCATGTTTCATCTTTAACTTCATGTCTTTTAGAGATCAGCTCATCTTCTACTCACTTAACTATTCACAGTAAACAAAACTTTGACCGGGGGTGCCCAAACTTTTGCAGCCACTGTATGGCACTGTATATTTCTCTGAAATGAACAACACAAGAGAGGACATTGTCTTTGATTGTTTTATTTGAAGTGTTCAATGCAGCGAGTACAATGAGCTTTCAGTATGATTTGGCCTGTGATGAAAGCACGATGAATTTTAAAAATGGATTATATTCATTCAGTTTTGCAACAGGCTGAAATGTGACGGACACTTGGTAAAGCTTTGATAAATAACTTAAAGATAATGTGGAACTGAAGGTGCAGCGAGTGTCAGAGATCAGTGGAATGAACACAGTTAACTGCAGGTGTAACTGATCACAGATAATAATCATGATTGTGTTTGAAAAAAGTGGCTTAAAAGACAATATGCTGCCATTCTAGCTGGTGTGCAAATGTCCACCAGGCATGTGAGTGGATCTCACCTGCAGCTCTTTACTCGGCTGTGCTATCCAGGGACGTGCACACATATTTTGAGGGGCTGTTACTCTGACCTAAAAACAGGGCAACCCCCTGTTTGTGGTTAGCCTTGATGATCACTAAAATTTGGTGGAGAAAAAATGGGTACACTGATATCGGTGTCGGCCAAATGAGTTGTTACATATCTAGATATCAGATATCCTCTCTGAAATACTTACTGAATGAATACCTGTCGTATTTAAAGATACTAAATATTAAGAAAAACAATCAGCAGCTTCAGTACAAAAGAGTCTGTATCAGACCTCTGTCTAAAACAATATTAGTGGAACCCTACAGCTAGGTTTGTAAGGCAGGGGATAACTGAACCTGCTTCCTCAACAGCCTCCACTTGAGTTTGGTGTGGTGATGTCAGCAGTGCCACACAGTAGTAGAGATGAGATGAGATAAAAATACACATGTAATGACAGTGAGTCATCATCTCGAGACATCTCAGGCTGTTTCATCTGTTTTGTAAGTCGATGATCAGAGCGTACTTTACACTAAAGGAAAGAAAAAATTTGGAGGTGTTGGTATTTATAATGCTATTCTGCAGTGGTGTTACTGGTCCGGCCCCTCTTGAGATCAAACTGGGCTATAGTGATGGCCAGATGAAGCCTCATGAAGCATTATCTTTATTTCATGAGCCCACTAGATGGCGCTTTTTGTTCAACAAAAGGTTGAAAGCACACTGAATTGCCATTCTTTGAGCCTCTCTCTTTAAACCATGAGTGCCATCCAGTGGGCTCAGAAAATAAAGAAAAGGCTTCATGAGGCTTCATTTGGCCATCACTAGCTGTACAGTACGTGGCCCATGAATTAAAATGAGTTCGACAGCTCTGGGTTCAACCACTCGTTAATCATTTCTACAACTTAAGAAGACTCACCAGAGCTGACAGGGGCATCGCTTTGTGTCATGTTTATTTATTTATTTATTAACAATTTGGGCTAACTTAAATATTTATGGGCTTCTCATATTTCTCTTTCACAGCAGTAAAAATAAAACAAGTATCTTCTTTTTCCTCTACAGGGAGCAGTTCAGTCAAAGAGGGCAAATGGGCTGTTCCCCGGGCATCTTCATCAAGTACATGTGCACGTCCCTGGTGCTATCTTTACGTACATATTACATTCAGCATAACTAGTTTTGGCTTGTTAAGAGCTGAAATACATTGCCCAAAAAGCTGGAAGAAGAAGTGATTTTCTTGAAAAGGCTGAAAGAAGAAATGGTCTGTATTAATATCAGTCACCGAAAAACACTTTGGCACAAAAACAGCACGGCCCCGAAGAGCTGAAATGTACTGATTGAAAAGACGACGGCTGAACTTCACTGTGTGTGAAGAGCCGAAAAGTATCACAAAGCTGAACACAGATTTAATAGTTCTTTTGACCTTTTAAAAAAGCAGAACAGCAGGAGTGGATAGGTGGTCATATGACGCACTCTATAAGCAGCGCAACACACACTCATTATTAAAAATAAAACTTAAAATATATAAGAAAACCGAAAACTAGTTTAATGTTCAAAGTCTTGTAACCCGTTTGTCTGTAGCTGAAAGTATGCTGAAGTTGTAGAACTTCAAAGTGGAGTGGGTCTGAAAAGGATCTGGAGATTAGTATTAGGTAGTGATGGCCAAATGAAGCCTCATGAAGCATTTTCTTTATTTTCTGAGCCCACTAGATGGCACTTTTTTCCCCAACAAAAGGGTGAAAGCACACTGAATTGCCATTCTCTTTAAACCACGAGCGCCATCTAGTGGGCACAGAAAATAAAGACAATGCTTCATGAGGCTTCATTTGGCCATCACTAGTATTAGGCACAGTGGCGCGGTGGAATACAGTTTAAACAATATTTAACATATTTAGAAACATAATTCATACATTTCAATGTAATACAAAATGTTTATAAAAAAGAAGAGAGAAGAAATAAAGGCACATGCAGTGAGTTCAGGCTGAGCAAGTGTTCATCTCCATCCTCCGTCCTCTCTTCATTTGTTCTTGGCGGCCAGCGGTTTGCGGCTGATCTTCTTACTCTTGTCGTTGCTCTTCTTCGGAGGCTCTGGGTTGGCCTGCATGTGTCTGCCATAGAGACTGAAGAGAAGAGGAAGAGAGGAGGGACATTTTTTCAGTTTGCACAGACAGCTAGTGTTCAGTCAGGACCACTTTAGTCAAAGAAAACTTTATTTCCATTTGCAGTATTATATTTGGAGATATGGCCTCTCTGCCTTTCCTCGGGCTTACGCAGAGAGTCTAAGGTGGAGAGAGCACACCTCTCTGCCCTTCCACACGCATACAATAGCCTGAAGGCTGAGAGTGCACACCTCCCTGCCCTTCCATGTGCCGACACAGAAAGACTAAAGCAGGGAGAGCAGAAGCAAAGACCCCCGGGAACAGAACACAGCAGCATCAGTGACAAACAGAAATGACATTGATAAGTCAGACACAGCATGAAAAGGAGAAGCTGGGGTGGAGGCAGGTTGCAAAGCAGCTCGCAGAGGAAGCAGCAACAGTAGGCAGGCCAGAGCAGTTTAAATAGGGCGCCATGAATGAGATTTGCCAATTGGTTGACACGTCAAGCCACAGATGTAGCTAAACAGCTGCAGGTGTCTGAGTGTGGTTACTGGCACACAATCCCAGTGTGACCCTCAGCAGCCAAATTGTGGCCAACCGTGTAACTGGAACAAATATACAAACACTAGATATTCACACAGCGTACATACGGTCATCAACAGTGGACACACACGCAGCTGTGGAGTAGAGATGGTCAGTAATGATCATCAACATTCACTGTGGTTCACTTATTAGTGTCGAATACTGCTGAGTAGTGGACAAGTGGACACACACACACACACACACACACACACACACACACCACCTCTGTCTGTCACTTTCCCTCTCCCATGGGTGTCTGTTGCTCACAAGCGAGAGAGCTCATTGGAGTGGAAAAGACTTTTTCTCCAGCTCAGTCTCTCTCTGTGCTTTTCCCTACAGCCTGTTAATAATTGTGTCTTGGTTTTTCTTCCTTATTCATGCTTGGCCTGAAACAAGCATACTTAAAAGTGGGAAATGTTGGAGCGTGTCAGTGACCAGGATCCACCAATCAGATCTTACAGTAATCAACCAGCAGACTGTATAATGGTGGTATAGAGCAGTGGTGGTAGGCCTATGTTGCTTCATTATGTTCATCTGCTTTTCTGCAGAAATGACAGTTTTGGTCAAACCATCTTTTTATCACGGTCCTTTAGCAGCTCACAGTTACAGCACACACGACTGGATCTGGTCAAATCCACATTCCTTGTGTTTAAGATTAATGTTGTGTAAAATATAACTGAGCTTCACTGTTTGCTCACTGAAGAGAATGAATGTAAAAGTAAACACACTACTGAGATATTTCACCAATTTCAATCATGAACATCAATATATTAGTAATAAGCATAAATAGTGAGTCTGTAAAAACAGCTTTGGAATGAAAGTGTCAGAAAATAACCCCAGTGATGTCATAGTGATGTCACAGTGATGTCATCATGGGTATCTCAGCTCAGGCTTGAAGAGTATGGCCCAATCCCAATACCCCCCCTTGTCCACTACCCCTTGGCCCTCGAAATGAAGCAACAAGGGGTAGGGGTTGAAATCTTTCCCTAGGAATTGGGACACCACTCACTACGCCACCGCGTCAGTTACGTTCACGCATACGTAACTATTTTAAACAGGAAGCTGCGAGTCATCTACATTTCCAACCGGCATCTACAATGGAGTCTCCAGTTGAGTTCATCCTACTGATCACGTTTGCCGCATTCATCATGCTTCTGCTAGCTAGCTAGCCAGCTAACGTTACGAGGCAGCATAGTTATGCCAGCTGGCGTGTTATTGTAATGTTGAAAGTCCGACAATTTTGCAGAACAGGACAGATGACAGACGCCAGATAGTGCGAGCTAGCTAGCTAGCTAACAAGCAACCTGACGATGGTAACGTTAGCTATGTATGAACTTTTTTCCCCGTCTCTTGCTCGGTGGTAGCCATGGCGACGTCTACCCCTCACTGGCAAGTCAGCATTTGAAATCCCTCGCTCCGAAGGGCTAGTTTCATACCCACTACCCCTCGTTATGCCCCCTACCCCTACACGCAAAAAGGAATTTGGACACCACTACCCCTCACGGGAACGTGCAAATGTAGGGGTAGGGCCACGGGGGGGGGGGATTGGGACGGGCCCTACAAATTTAGAAACCGAAGCCTGCATAACAGACTGAGTGTTCTTTTTAAAATCTGTCTCTCAGCACTCCCAACTTTACAGAAGAGCCGGACCAAATTGCCCATTTGAAAAATGTTGTATCTTGCTCCTCGATGGAGTGAGGGGAGTGTAGTAAGCTTCAGCTGCATGGCATGGTATAGATATAGTATAAAAAGGTTCAGTACGGTGTAGTGTAGTACACTACGCACATCATATAGTAAGCAAGCTTCCTTCATGAACAGCTGTCTCAGTGTGTCATTGGCAGTTGTGTAAGATGCCACTTGCTTGTTCCACCTCAGCTTTTACACTGTATGGCCATGCTTTTCTACAGTGTGCGCACACACACACACACACACACACACACACACACACATACACACACATAAAGAGGATGCGTATATACAAATCCGCAGTGGTGGAACTGTCCGTCTGTGATTGAAGTGTCTCGTGTTCTCTCCTCTCTCTGCCTCCATCCCATGTCAACACTTTCAACTGGGAATTAAATGCTGCCAAACCCCATAATATCTGCTGCCCATCAAAACCACAACAGGCCTACAGCAGACACAGAGACAGAGACAAAGAGAGAAAGAGGAGACAGAGATACAGCCAGTGGACGTTGACTGTTGGACTGCTGACTTGATGGGTGGCTGTCTTCTCTGTTCACCTTTGAAAAGCTCGCCACAGCTGCTCTCCAGCTCTGTCTAAGGGTTACATTACTGTCAGCCACCTTGGTTTATTACCCAGATTCTTCTTACTGTGGAGATGTCTGCCTGTTGGCACTTAAAGACCCCCCCCCACCCCCACTTGGAGGTCTCCACTGTGCAGGGATACATATTTGACAGAGAGAGAGAGGTTGAGACAAAGTGGGACTCTGCAGAGCCTCTTGCCAAGTCAGCTGGGTTACAGTCTCCCAGAGGACAGGGACGGACAGGGGAAGGGTGCCGGGCAGCTCCTTGGAGCAGCAGTGTCTGGAACAGCCGGGTCTTGGGACAGCTGACAGTTTTAAGGACGGCAATGTGGGTCTGTCTGTCGGCCGGACGGTCCACCACTTTGGTCCTGACTGAAATGTCTCAACATCTAACTCAAATAGAAGTGTCTGTCTGTCTGTCTGTCTTTGTATATGAATGTCTGTCCTTCGATTTCCTCAATAATCGTTCATCCGATTAACCTCTCCAATGTTTTCACTTTAAGACGAGGTGAAAAGCCAACTGTCAAAGAGAGGGCGGAGACATGATACTGTTTAAATACAGACTATTTCACAGACAGTTTTTCTTGGCACATTATGTTGTTAGTTTGTTTGAACCGTCGGCCTCTCCACTCAGCTGCACAATGTGGAATTTCTTGCTCTTTGTACTGTGGTTGTTGCCCGACAAAAAGGGTGCCTCTGTGTATCTGTGTCAAACACCAAGATCAACTGATGAAGGGGTGAAATTTGACGAGTTGGGGGTGAAAACAGGCCTTGTGTGCAAATCGCACTGACTAGCTAATCGCTGCCGCTCTGCTCCGCACTCATACGAGGGTTACCACTGATAACGCTGTTCCAACCTGCCGTCATTGCAGAAGCATGGCGCCCACTGTCTGGTTCCCCCAGGTTAACACCACCAGCTGAGCCAGTACTGTTGCCTTTGACAGCACTGTTACTGGAGTTAGCACTGTTAGCTGCTAGCCGCCAACTCAGCCACCTCCATGTTGAGAACCTTGTGCAGATAACCTGAATCAGACTCTGACTGATGGATATCGATCCATTTTATCTGCTTATCAAGGGTCCAGATCACGAGGGCAGTGGGCTGAGCAAAGCACTCCAGAGGGTTCTCTTCCCAGCGATGCTTTCCAGCTCCTCCTGGGGGACCCCAAGGCATTCCCATGCCAGATGAGATGTGTAATCAGCGTGTTCTGGGTCTACCCCAGGGCCTCCTACCAGTTGGATGTACCCAGAACAGGAGGCGCCCAGGAGGATCCTGATCAGATGCCCGAACCACCTCAACTGACCCCTTCTGAGGCAAAGTTGCAGCGACTCTACTCCAAACTCCCTCTGGATGTCTGAGCTCCTCCTCCTGCCTCCTGTTGCTGCTCCAATTATCTTTGGAGAGAGGGATAACTGTTGAGCATTACGCTAAAAAAATAAATAAATAAAATGTTGGGGCAAGACAGTGAACATTATTCTTCTCATTTCGTCCTTCATCTTATTAACCCTTCATTTCTAAACAGTGGTTTTATTTTTTATATTACGTTTATATTTTGCTGTTTCTTCACGTAACGATACAGGCTGGTATTCTATTACATTAAGGACATATGTGCATATAAAACAGGAGTTTGCCTCTGAACCATCTGTCACATCCAGTTTATCCAGAGGCCAAAGTGTCATGATCCTGGGCTTTGGTTTCATGCCTTGTTATCTTGTGTTCCTTGTTTCACGTTGTTTAGCTCATGTTTAATCTGCTTCCTGTTTTATTTTGTAGGTTCTCTCCTCATATGTCATGTCTGGTTTTACTTCCTGTCTTTGTGTGTTTTCCCGCCTGTTTTCTGCCACACCTGTCTCGTTAGTCCTTCCCTGTTCCCAGAGTCTTCCCTTCACACCTGCTCTGTATTAGTCTTGTCTGCTCCACCCTTGTTGTCAGCCAATCCCTGTTTCCCTCCTGTTGCCCATGTCCTCCTCCTCCAGTTGTGTCTCGTTCTTCTGATTAGTCTTCTGTGTGTATACACCTGTGTGTTTCCCTTTGTCAGTCCGTTTGCCTATCTTCTGTGAACCTTCTGTATTCGTCGTTCCTGCATCCATCCCTCGTCTTCATGTCTTTTCCTGGTTGGTTTTAGTTTGGATTTTTGTTCTGCTCCCAGATGTTTTTGTTTGAGTTCCTGCCTTCATTGGAAGTCCTTCATCAGCTACATTAAAGCTCGCCTTTTGTTGAAAACTTAAACCTGCCTGTTGAATCTGCAGTTGGGTCCTCCTCTGAACTGAAACCGTAACACAAAGACCTGAAGTTGCTCAGCTGAGAGCTGGTATTCTTCCTCTGGACACTGAGATCAGGAAATTCAACAATATTCAGGAGGAAAACAGAATGAGTTCTGTGATTTGGGTGAAGTGAAAAGTGAGTCCCATTTTCTTTTATATTGTACAAACTATGATGACTAGGGCTGCAACGATTAGTCGACTAATCGATGACTAATCGACTATTAAAATAATCGGTGACTATTTTAGTAGTCGACTAATCGGTCTGAGTCCTTTTCATAGAAAAGTACTATAAAAGTACCCAAAATACTCTTATTGCAGCTTCTTACGTTCAAATATTGGCAGCTTTACACACTCTCCCATGACAGTGAACTCAAACCCTTTGGTGTGAGTATGAAACAAGACATTAGATGACATCATTTTGGGGTTTGGGAAAGACAGACCGACATTTTTCAACATTTTAACACATTTTTCAATAAAGTGATTAGTCGACTAATCAAAGAAATAATCGACAGATTAGTCGACAATGAAAATAATCGTTAGTGGCAACCCTAATGATGACTTGAGGAGAGTTAATGTTCTGTGAAATGGCTCGTCTAAGCCTTGATCTGATGCAGATGACCAAAAGCTGGAATGGTTGTTTGATTCTGATGTGTTTAAATCTGCCAATTGTGTTGCTAAAGTCTAAATAATAATAATAATAAAATGCCTTTGTGAGTGATCCACGAATTTGGTCTTCCAAAATCTGCTAATGTACGATGCTTTTGCTGCTTTGTTATATTTTCTCTCCCTTTAATGCCGTCTGAATTTATGTTTACTGGACTCTGATCCTGGTTTACTCTGAAGTTGGAGTGTCTTGTAATCCCATGCTGGCTGAGCATAACTGCTTCCATGACAAAATAATAAAACTGCATTAAGTTTTTCCATGTTGGTTTCATTTCTATAAGGCAGAAATAATTACATAATAAAGACGTTTACATTGTGTCAATATGTGCCGTGCTGTTACAGCTGTTTATATGTGAATTAGAGGCAGCAGGAAACAGAGTCTAATGAACAGAGTGCGGAGCTGCTGGAGGAGATCGGGACTGTGGTGACTGATCGTGGACGCTCCCTTTAAGAAAAGCAAGATTATTCATTTAGTCAATAAGTGGCCAATGCAGCACACTTGGCGCTGTCATAACAAGCTACTGTTAGCATAATTGTGGGTTCTTAGCATTGATGGATGGGCTGAGGAAGGAGGGATGTGGAGGGAGGAGGAGGAGTGGAGGAGGGGAATGATCAGTCAGTGTGTCATAAAGGAAAAAATAAATCAATGTGAAGAGAGAAGAATAATGCAGCCTAATTGATGATGGAGTGTTCAGGTTGTTGATATTTATTAATGTTATTTCAATCACTTCTTTTCACTACTAGTATGTGTTGCTGTGGTGTTAGGTCATACTCTGACAGCTGCAGACCGACACACAGGCTGGCATAAACAGAACACTGAGGACGAAAAGAGAAAGACAAAGACCATTTTGTCTTTTTCTAAATACGAATGACACGATCAGGAAGAAACTAAAGTGGACCAAACAATCCCCTTAAACACAGTGGACAGGTCAGGCCGGCTTCACCTCAGACGACCTGGTTTAGATGCTGAAGTCTGGTCTACAACATGTATACAGATTCCTTTCAACCGCATCCAGCACTTTTTTCATTAAGATACTTTTAAGCTCATATCACAGTCATTATAAAGGCTACATACACATGCTATATCTTGTTTTTTTCAGGACAATCTGGGCCATCTTCCCATGTCCTCCTATGTGCCTGTATTTTATATATATTTTTATATCAATGGGAAAAAAAATTCTTACATTTTTACATGT
>NC_065516.1:36294764-36327826 GCF_006386435.1 Epinephelus moara | reverse complement strand
GTGTCAACTGGACAATATGGAGATATTTGAAGTCAAAAATGTGTTTTATCTGAAAGAAACATGCAATATTTACATCTAAGTTCATAGAAAAACAGTAATAATATTACTCCTCACTATATGAAGTGACTGATAACAAGATCTGTATAATGGATTGTGAAGAAATTCGTCAGGTTTTTATTTTGTAGACAATTAATCTGGATTTATAGCGTGATGGGATGACAGCACAATGATGTGTGTGGTATCGCTGGAAAGCTCTGCTCCTGCGCTTTCATGTGATATGCGTGGCATTTCTGTGCGATCCTGCATTCTCAAGTAATCCATCCAAGAGTAATGTGTGTGCAGAGCTGTATGAAAGCTCTGTTATACATAATTTTAGTGTAAATTTATAAAAAAAATTCGCTGTGAAAACATTGGACTACTGACAAATGCTTGGTCTTGTCGGAAAGCTACGGTTCCGCTGTTTCATGTGATATGCGTGGCTTCTCGCTATGATGCATGGTTGCAGAAAATCCATAGAGAAGAACAGGTGTGAATTTGGACGCACTATGCGTCGTTCGGGCCCATAGGGTTAATACACCTGCAATGTCTACAACGCATCCCGTTCTGCTTTGCTGCCTGAAAGCAGCGGGGATAAGGACCTGGCCTCCAGCAGGGCTGGGCGATTTGGTCCGAAAATAATATCATGATATTTAAGGGTAACTATGTGATAACGATATTCTTGACGATATGACAAATTAGTAAAAAAAAAATTAAATTGTTACTGATTTAGAGAAACAGAAACAAAATCAGTGATAGTTTCACAGTTTGCTTCAAATATTCAGTAAAAACTAAAGAAAAATGATCTCTCATTTCTTTAGTTTGTGAACAACAACAGTAACAAAGTCCTGAAGACAAACTTCTCCAAACAGCCATAAAACATGGATTAACATCATCATTCAACAAAAGTATAAAATACAGCTCAATAACTGTCAAGGTTCATGGACCCATTATTAGCTTAAGCATGTTTACATCACATAAATTAGCCTCGCAGCTAGTAGGGGTGTAACGATACATTGATCCACATTGATACATTGATTCATTGATTAACGATCCAATTACATCGATGCAAAATGAAAACATCGATCCATATCGTCATCTTAAAGATACACCTTTATTTTGAAATTCACATAGCACGTCTGTGTCACCATTTTAGTGAACAGGTCTATTTTTATTATTTTTTGTTACAGAAGAATACTGTTTCATTTAAATACCTGATACCTGGAAGAGCTCAGAAATAAAATGGTCAAATCACATTCTAGTTGTTTTTGTGAGTTGATGTAAATGATTGTGTTTGATGGGCATATGATATTGCAACATATCGATCGCAGGCTCCTGAATCGAATCGAATCAAAATCGTATCATGACAGACTTTGTGATATCGGCAAACATCGTATCGCCATCCAGACAAATTGATATAATATCGTATTGTGATGATTTACACCCCTAGCAGCTAGCAGACTTTTCTCTCTGCTCATATTTTAATAAATTACATGTATTATTTAGACTTTTTCTTCCTCACCGTTGGTTTCAGCCCAATTTTAATAAAACAGAGCAGCTAATGTTGCTGCTACAAGTTAGCACGATGAGATACTGGGTCAGGCAGGTAATGCTACGTCGTGTGTTGTCTCATACTGGCTTTGTTCCCATACGGCATGCTCTTTGTCTGTTGACCCGTACGTTCTCTAAAATCTGACATATTTCCTCACTGCTGAATTATGAAATATTGGCAAAAATATGAAAAGTTTGCAAAACATTTTTTTATTATAATATAATAGAACGTAGAGTTGCAACAAAATCAGTGATAGTTTCACAGTTTGCTTCAAATCTTCAGTAAAAACTAAAATGATGTTTCATGTCTTCAGTTTGTGAACAACAACAGTAAGTCAGAGTCAGATTCAGATCCTGTCACAATATTAATAGTTCAACTAAATCAAATCTACCACTAATTACACATTTAAACAAATGTCCCCTGGGATCTATATATATATAAATCAACAGCTGATTTCCTTCTCTTTATTTATGCTCTGCCATTTCTCCTCTAACCATCAGGCTGTAACCTGTGACAGGCTGTTATGACACAGTCACATATATGGAGTTTATTCACGTAGGTTTACGTCACAAAAGGTTTGTGACAGAATCAGAGAGGAGTCGTTAATAATTTCACTTTCAGCCATGTTTGTTGTTGCTATGGGTAACAGTATGATGTCATATGTCAACAAGCCGAAATATTGCGAGTATCATGATATGAATTTTTCACATGATATTAAAAAAAATACCTGTATTATTGTGAACATGATGATGTGGCACACCCCTAGCCTCAGGTTTGGTTTTGCCTCGCCCTGGTGATCAGCACATCTGGGTGATGTTAGTATATGTTGGATGTGTTTCCATTCACATCTCCTACAACTGCAGGGGATCGCTCCAGGGTATTTATCATGTTCACAAGGATGGGACGTACATATGTGGGAACGGACAACCAGAGAACATAATGCCTCCGGCCACGGCTATCACCGACGCAGATGAGACACTCAGTTTATATTCATGCAATCTGAACTACGTCACTTCAGAAACGGTGACATGACGTGTATAAATGTACAAATGTAAAGTATCCATGGTTTACTGCTTTGTGGTCCTTGTGCACTACTGTCCCTGTAACATGTGCACAGTCTGAGATGCAGAGTGAGAGAGGGCTTGTGCCTGTCTTAATCTTACTGGAAATCTATGACACTGTAAAGACAAACAGCAGACACTTGGTCCCACGGGTCGCCTGCTCTCTCTTCTCTCTGTGTACTGAAGAGGCCAGAACCCAGGAGAACATGGGATACCCAACCAGCCACAACCGCTCACAACACACACACACACACACACACACACACACACACACACACACAATGACAGAAACTGTTTCATTATGCTTTTATACGAGCAATACAGAGCACTAACAGTTCTAGCTAAAGATCAACATAAAGATTTCCCGTTTCTTTTAAGTGTGTGTGTGTGTGTGTGTGTGTGTGTGGCTCTGGTGATGAACTGTTAGGGCCAATTAAATGCAGAAGAAGAGCAGCGAATGGATTCAGATTCCTGATGATGTCTTTATGGAGCTCTGCTATTCCACACGGCTTAATTAATCACGGCAAAGTTCTGTGTGTGTGTGTGTGTGTGTGTGTGTGTGTGTGAAAAAGATTGAAAGTTGGTATTTTCTTCCCGTTATCAGTATGTGTATGTGTGTGTTACAAAGTTAAAAATATGTATATGTGAGTGCGTGTGTGTGTGATAAATGCGCAGGGAGGCCAAAGGCCATTGATCTGATGGGGGGCCTTCCTCTCACAGCCACCTCATCTTCACCAGAGCTGCCAAGCAATTTAGTAGCTTCCCCTTACAGCCGGAGAAACATTAGCAGGGAGGAGAAGAAGGAGCAGAGAAGGAGCCGTGAAGATAAGGGAGGCAGCGCAGGGAGAGGGGGGAGGAAAAGGCAGAGGGAAGGAGTAGAAAAGACCCTAATTAAGATTCATGACAAACAACTGGGGCTTTTAGCCAATGGCGCCAAAGATCTCTGCCCCCATCATTAGTTAGTTACAATTCCTGCTGACTCAGCAGTTCTCTGAGGGATGTGTGCATGTATATATGTGAGCGCTGTTGTATCCATAAATAAAATCAACAAATATATCCTCTAACTTTGTGAACCGCACACACACACACACACACACACACACACACACACACACACATATATATATATATATCAAGTGCAGTCCATATTTCTCAATTGTTCGCCTCGGCCTTTCCCTGGCAATATGCAGAGGAAGTCGGCAGTCTAAGTTCAGCTGAGTCTCAGCTAACCTGCCCTGATGTATCCCAACCTGTTCTCATTTCCAGGTTGTCCAAAACGCCACGCTTTGTCGCGCCCCTTGGCGTCTGCCACGTTTCCACCGAGCAGTACGCTTCAGTTCAGTTCAGTTCAGTTTGGTTTTTTTTTCTGTTCCCACAGTGAAAGTTGTGGATGGTCCCAACAGAAGCGTTCCTTAGCGTCCCCATGTTTGGTCCCCCCTCTGTTGGGGTACCTAGCACACAGATCTGGTACTAAAAGGTGGAGCTAGAAACCCTGCAGTCTGATTGGTCAGTAGAGGACGCTCACTCTGCTCAGGGCTGAGTTGCGTCTGGTTTTGAGGCTCATGTAACCACCTCATCACCTTGACTGCATCTGTTCAGTCAGACAAAACCGAGGGAACCATACAATTGCACACACGTGTACAGTGGAGATGAGCTGGAGTCTCAAACTTACAGGACATTGTCACAGCTACAGCTGAACACAGAGTGAAGCTGGTCTATGAACTGCAGAGGACATCGTGCATTTCCAACCAGGGCAAGGAGGCAGTTATGGATGTGATCATCAATCGACCGCAGATCATTATTTGCTGATGTTTGAAATGTGTCTTTGATGATTGATCATTATTCATGCTTTTGACTGAATATGGGCTGCTCATTATTCTTCAACAGTTGTTGCATTGTACTGGTTTATTTGGTGACTGGTTTGGGTTGTTGCTGTTGTTGCAGATCAGCTCTTTGAGTGAAGCTTTTTGAGGTCAGGCATGTCGACAGTAGATTCAGAGATATGTACGGATTTGGGTGCAGTGACGTGGCTGAAGTCGTTTCTTGGTGTGCTTTGTTTCTGTTTGTTTCGGCACTGTTGTTGTATATTTTCATATCTTTCTACTTAAAACTTCTTATTTCAAATAATGACACCAACAAAACTAGTTAACAGGTGGCTGTTTTAAATAATGAACTCATGGTTTAACTGCCATAAATATTATTTATGTCATTATTTGATATGTTTCGTTTACATATATTATTTAAAAGATTTATTTTCCTGCATTTCGATTTTGTTTTGTATCAGGGCTGCAGAGGTACTGGGTGTGTATTGTGTTGCGCAGGGGACGCTTTTTGGCGTTGCACATGATGTTTACATGAGGTGCAGAGAAGGTACAGAGATGCTGCGGTTGTAATCTCCTCCAAGAAGGAGTTGAGAGCGCAGAAAGTTAAGAGTTTAAGGTAACATTTCATTACCGGACAAAAGAAGAAGCAGTAACTTTTATTGCCGTTTTTTGAAGATTTTATTTTTAGATTTTTGCTCAAGTGGACTCATTCCCTCTCGGTTGTGTGCAGCCGGCGAGGTATGTTTCATTTTGGGATTTACTGTGTGTTCATTGTGCATTTTTACTGTCATGTTTCTACAGCTTGTAAGTAATATTAATATGTTGTCATTCTGTAAATTGTCATATATTTGAACAGTTTGACGGTGGATTTGATGACGGTGATGAAGGGTGGAGAAATGAGAATAAAGCCATCAGTAACTGAAAACCAATGGTGTCGTCTAATTCCTGGAGGGAGTGATACATGGCTAAGTAATAATAATAAATATTAATTATGTTTCAATTTTATGGGACTACTGTAAAAATATGAGTGAAAATTTAGAAATACCATTGTCAAATATCACTAAGTAAAAAACTAAAAGCTATATGTGCCCCCCCTCTGGCCTTATAATAACCATCGTAACACATCAGGGGTAAAAACAGATATGTGGGGTCAACAAAGGCCTTATTCAAGGTCTTCTTGTAGAGAAGTCCGGAGGGTTTAATCAGTGAAAAGAGCTCCTCAGCAGCTGCTCCTCCTCCCTGTGTTCCAGTGCTGAGCAGAGCAGCCAGTGCAGACAGGTGGGACAAGACAAGAGGTTGCAATATCAGCCCTCCAACTGTAAGACCTTCTCACTGCAGGGCCCCATCTCTGTTAGGCATTAATGCGTGAATATAATTAGACAGCAACGGAGAGGTTGGGACTGCACACACTGCATCCAGCAGAACTAATCAGGCCCAGCTGAGCAGAAACGGCTGAGAGTGAAATGAGAAGAAAAAGACTCAATGTGTTTGCATGTTGCTGCGAGGATGACGTAAACCGCACAAAGACTGCACCCATTTTATACAGCATGCTTCTGGGGAAAAAAATCTATGTGGCCACTGGTTTCAGTTTATTTACTGTAAAAATAGCTTTAAATCTCAAATTATTACTTGACTTTATTCCCTACAGGCAGCACTGAGACTCTGAGTGAGTAAAATGGTGCCAAAACATTCCTGCAATGCAAAATATTTCCAGAAAGTTACAATATGTGACTGTAATATTTCACAATAAAGTACATTATTGTTAAACGCTACAACTGTATTCAGAATTTTATTGTGAAAGTCGAGCAGGTAAATATAGTAATTTAGTAATAGAGTAATAGAGTTTCAGTGTGAGATTACAGTGAAATACAGTAATATGCAGGTGTAACTGCTGTGAGATCACAGTATACAGCTGTCATTTCACAACAAATTACTGTAAAAATGACACAGTAACTTACTGTGAAAGTGATGCAACGAGTAGCCAGTAATTTACTGTAAATGTACAATGAAATATTTTACAGTGTGAGTAGGAGGGCAGAATATGGAAGGACAGAATTAAATTTCACAAAGATAGCTGCTAAAGCAGAGTTAGCATGACCGACTACCGACTTTATGACCTGGATGTGACCGGTTTATTTGAAACACAGCTGGAGCCATTAAAGAAAGCTTCTCCACCCATAGATATCATATACAGTAGATACCTCGTTGACGGCTTCGGCCCGTTTCAGCGATGCGTCAACGATACCCTGAACGAGTTTTGTGGATTAAAAACTCCACTGGACTTCTTGTGGGCATGAGGGTCAGTAAGTACTGTCTGTATTTTCATTCTAAAGTGGCCATTTCCTAACGCTGAGGACAGCTATGAGCTGAAATGCGTCCGTTCAACTGCTGCTGTTCAATCCACCATATTAAAAAGTATTATACTTATTAGTGAGCGCTGTCGGGTTTTTCTGCTTTGCTGTAATATTTTGGACCGGCACCCAGTTACACTTTGAGGCTTTTGAGTGAGCACGCCAAGTTTGCTGAAGACTTATCTCCTTTTGAGTGAGCACGCCAAGTTTGCTGAAGACTTATCTCCACACACAACAGTACTAGCCAGCCGGCAGTGACCTCCCCAAGATGGCGGCGACGTTGACGCACAGTAGCCACAGGAATGAGTCATCTATGATTATATATATCTATGTCCCCACCTAACTATACCAATGCCCATGTTGCTCTGGCTACTACAGCCCCTTTCCCACTAACACCTGCAAACATCTGCCTTTTTTCATTTAACCAGAAAGGTTACAATCAGCATTCACTCCCAGGTCAAATGACTCTGCAGTAGTCTTTAGTATTTATCAGGTTGGCTCCAAGCGGCAGTGATGGCAACACGACACCCAGGTGAGCGCGCTAATTTTAGCCCCTTTACAAGTGATTCACCAGAATATACCACGTCCATATCCGCCAGAGCAGCGCTCAAACATTGTTCCAAATTAATCTGCACCAAGTTAAAAAAAGAGACTGAATAAGTGAGAAGTAACCACCATAACAGATTCACTGGCCTCCATGCTGCTTTCTGCTGTTTACTAACCTGTCGGCCTGTCCTTGATTTCAAACATGACACACCAGGAAAAAACAAAATACACACACGCAAGGGTACTCATGAATACATCATTAATGAGGAAATAATAATTACACTCTAATATGTGAACATAGCAGAGAGCAGAGCAGAGCTGCAAAGCTGCTGTTTGAAAACAACGATGGCACTGACAGACTGGGACATTAACTCTGTCTGTCACGTTCAAATTCCTGGACACAGAGAAACAGAGATCTGTGTGGGTACATGAGACCCTAAAAAATGGGGAGTGCCACCAGTTGGTCCAGGAGCTTCTCCTCCATCATGGACGTTTTAAGGCATATTTTAGGATGACTTGATGACTCTATCGTCGAGCCTAGCATAACAAACATAATGTAAGTTGTACAGTTCTGGGTATCCAGCAACCGCTACCACCAGTTTCTCCTCCATTGTTTGACAGCTGTGACCTTGTTGCCGTGACCACCACAGAAGGCCCACTTCTCAAATTATCTGATTGAACAATGGGAAAAAACGGAGATGACATGCAGCGCTCTTCTGCTCTGAGTTGAAGTTTTTTCAACACGAGGAGTTCAGAGCACTCCGGCAAAAACACCAGGCGCCTAGAGTGCAGAAACACAAAGCGCGTAGCAACGCAAAAACCGCGAGCAAAAAGCTTCATTCTCATTAAAAACAAATACAAAAAGCCGCCTCCAGCTGCTGAAACACTTCCTGTGTGATCGGGGCCTTATGGTCTTTATATGGTCGACCAGCTGCTACACGTGGAGCAGGAAGAGCTGACACAGCAGAAGAAAACACCTTTAAACTGTTACACATTTACAGCATGCACAGAGGGCCTGGTGCTATCCATTTATTTTGTTTTCTATATCTGTTTGTTGCATTAAAGAGAGAGCTCAGATTTAAGTTGGTGAAATTTATGTGGGCAGGAACTTGAGCTCAACAAGTATTAACTGAAGTCAATTCAAGAACACAGTATTCATGAATCAGAAGGATGAAAAGTCAACATTTTTTATTTTTAAAATGCGAGATGAGAGAGAGAGAGATATGGAAGGAGAGAGGGAGGCAGGCAGAAATGAATAAAAGATCGTGTATTGTGAGGAAAGAGAGGGTTTCTCTCTACAGTATGTTAATGCGTCATGAGCTACATAGTCTGGCAGCTCTCCCTGTCAGGAGAACAGGATCGCTGATGAAACATGTATGGCAGCCAACATATTCCTACTCTCTTTCTCTCTCCCTCGTGCACACACGTAACGCTGAAGGAGGATGCCAGTGTTTTAGTATTTAGATAAATATATGTTTAAGTCGCTCTCCTCTTCAAAACAGATCTGGTTTCTCTCTCCACTTGGCCTTAGCTCCTACTGTCCTGGGTTTTTATCTGAAGGTTTCACCAGATCCAACAGATTTTAACCTGTGACTAGTGATGGCCAAATGAAGCCTCATGAAGCATTTTCTTTATTTTCTGAGCCCACTAGATGGCACGCATAGTTTAAAGAGAAAGGCTCAAAGAATGGCAATTCAGTGTGCTTTCAACCTTTTGTTGAACAAAAAGCGCCATCTAGTGGGCTCAGAAAATGAAGAAAATACTTCATGAGGCTTCATTTGGCCATCACTACTGTGAAGCACAACATAGAGGCTCACATTATTAAATAACCCAAAGGTCTGTGGGCACTATACACTGCAGTATGTCTGTGTGTGTGTGTGTTTGCTAGCTGCTAGGTTGCTCAGCTAGCAGCTGCAACTCCACCACTAATTCCTTCCATGCATCGTCCATCAAGCGATCATGGTCAGAGCTGGAGGACACAACATACAGGCACAACTCCACAAGGTTTTCCTCTTTGCTGGAATCCCACACACTTCTTCTTGCACATTCTGCCTCCATGGCGAGCTGCTATCCGTCTGACTGGGTTTTACACATGACATTAACCATAAATCGTACATGTCTACAGATGATTTACTAAATAACTTCAACAACACATGTAAAGCTCTACTTGATTCCACAGCACCTGCAAAAATCAGGAAAGTCAAACTAACTTGCAGCGAGCCTCGGCTGAATAACAACACCAGGGAAATAAAGAGAAAATGCAGACAAGCAGAACGGAAATGGAAAAAAGGACAGTCTGCTGGTGTCATCTGAAATTCTGAAAGAACTAATGTCCACTTATCCAGAAGCAGTAAAAGAAGCCAGGTCCTCCTCTTCCTCCAGCACCGAGCTGTCACAACCCCAAAGGACACAACTGCCAAACCAAAGCCTTCATCACGTCCTTCAGATGTTACGCCTGCCAGACTTTTTTAACAGTGTTGGTCCCATTATTTTATCCATTGTAAATAGCTCTCTGTCCTCTGGCTGTGTTCCCGTCTGCCTTAAGCCTGATTAATGG
The DNA here is from genome assembly GCF_006386435.1 of Epinephelus moara. Classification (NCBI taxonomy): domain Eukaryota; kingdom Metazoa; phylum Chordata; class Actinopteri; order Perciformes; family Serranidae; genus Epinephelus; species Epinephelus moara. Next base: position 36,317,900 of record NC_065516.1, on the reverse strand, counting down.
AAGAGCACTCGACACTTTTGATGAGTATCACTTGACAGAAGTGACATATTTCCAACAGTGAAAAGTGTCTCTTTCCTTTTCTTTCCTGTTCTGTCGCGCACCTGGAGAATTGTGTTACGGTTCACACCGTCATATTGTGTCGCACAATGTGAGTGGGTAGTCATGGCGACCCTCCTGGAGTTATGTGTGTTCCAGCATGAGCAACGTACTGTAAGACCAGATCCAGTTGATCAGATCATCAAAACAGATGGCAGACATCTGAATACACCAAAAGTGCATCTTCTCGTCTTTATCACACATTCATTGGACCAAAACACATTCACTCTGTAGCTCCTAGGTTTGCTTTAACAGACTCACTGACCACCTCCTTCTCTTCCTCTCAGTAAAGACGGCTTCTAGAGATACAGCACTCACAATCACGAGAATGTCTCTTTATGACCCTAACAGTGATGGTGGGGCTCCGGGGTCATCACTGCACCGAGGCGGAGTGATGAACAATAAGGAGCAGCCTGGCCTCGGTGCTTTGATATGCTTAACTCCACTTGTGGTTATTTTCAGTTAGTTCTCCCTGCTGTGACTATCGCACACTTCAGCCTGTCACAGACACTGTATGAACAGACTGAGAGGGTGAGAAAGATGTATGAGTGCATGTGAAGAAGTGCAACACTGAAAGAGAAGGCACACACACACACACACACACACACACACACACACACTGCTAGCAGCAGCCTGTCTTCAGACAGGTGTTGAACAATTTCCCAAAGAGATCGTCTTTGTCTTCACAGCTTCATTTACACCTGACTAAATGTCCTTCATCTCCCAACTCTGTGAACGCACACACACACACACACACACACACACACACACACACACACACACACACACACACACACACTCTCTCTAATTTGGTGCGATGTATCTTGAATGTGAAAGTAGTAATAATACTGTGCTCTACTATTTTTCTGGGGAGAGGAAAGATATTTTGTCATAACTCGTCCGCGGGGAGGACAGAGGTCAGGGTCGGCTGTTCACTGGAAGACCTCCGAACAGTAAAATGTGAAGTGGGATATTAGTGGAGAGGGTGCACACTCTACTGCATGATACCCAGAGTCATCCTCTAAACTCTGCTCTGAACTGCAGCACTGAAACATCTCCTGTACTGGAGCTGTGTGTCTTTGTGAACGGGACGTACAGTCACTAAAAATATACGGACATCTTATGATCACATCACATATGTAGAGACACAGGTGGCAGAGGCTGGAGAATCTGCGGGGCAAACACAGTTTGGGCACACACCTTTAGGGTGCCGTGCATCACAGTTAAAAAACCAAACAAAAAATAAAAATAAAAAAAGCTACTTGACGAATAAAAGTGCGGAGAGAGATTTAAATGACAGTGATTATCTGTGTTACAGAACAACTCAGCTGCAGGTTTTGCAAGCTTCTGTTCACATTTCACTCTCCCGGCTCTGTTTTATTATTTTGTCTCCGTAGGCCTGTCATGATATGCGATACGTCGGTTAACTGCACGGTAAATTTAAAGGGAGACGGTAACTTTTCCGGCTGCGATTAATTGCTATATTCATGCGTGTTTGTTCTCCTCGTCTCTCTCCACCAAAGAGACTGGACGACAAGAGCGTTCACTGCCGTGCATNACACACACACACACACACACACACACACACACACACACACAGTGTGATCGAAAAAAAAGACGAGGCGAAAAAAAAGAGTTGAGCATAAGAGAAAGACAGGGAACTTGTTCCTCAACCAAATGGCACGGCATTTATTTATTTATATTTACTTATTTATTGTTTTTTTTTCAAGTGCAAGTTTTGATAAGAGACTGACAGTCTATTTTTTGTATTTATAAGGTCTTTATTTCAATATTTTTACGTGCTATTTCGGATATTTAAATTTTCTTTTTTTGCATTCATAAATATTCTTGTTAACTAAATGTTTATTTCTCTTTAAAAGGGTGAACTTGCATCATTATGCCTTTATTATCATTACAGAAGTTTAAAAAATGGTCTAAAAACAGCAAACTTACAACAATAATAAAAATGGTCTTAAAAGCACAATATTACGCAATATTATCGCTTATCGCAATAATTTGTGACGCAATTAATCGCCCAGCAAAATCTGTTATCGTGTCTCCGTGCCAGCGATAGCTAGTGGCATTACTGAGCTCTCCCTACGTACGTCAGTTCATCGGTCCGTCACATTCACGTGATCACAATATCTTAAGAAAGCACTGACGGGGAAAAAATCCCTCAAGACTTTTTTTGAGATATCACGTTCACAATATGAGACAGATAAGGTCACAGTGACCTTGACCTTTGACCTATGAACACCAAAAACTTACCATATAAGGTGGAAAAACTGAAAACATAATTACTCCGGCCATGGCTGTCACCAGCATGGAGGCATAAAACCAGCCAACCAAAGCCTGACTGCCACAGTCCCCACGTTCCACACAGTTTAAGTCACCTGCCTGTCAGTGGTGGAACGAGCCAGTCAGTGTCTCAGTATTCACTTAATGTTTGAGTTGTTTTAAAAAAGGCACGGCATGCAACAAAGGTCCCCAGCTGGAATCAAATGTGGATGGTGTGGACAAAGGTTTAGTGTGTGTGTGTGTGTGTGTGTGTGTGTGTGGTGTTTGTTTGCAAGTGCATTGATGAGTGTTCTAGATAATTAATGCACGTGTTCTCAGACGCTGACAGTGATTGATCACAAAGACAGAGCAGCAGTCAGTAGCTGAGCTCTCCATCATCCGGCCTGACAGACACAGGTGACTGCTACTTCTGATCTGCTTGTCACTAAACATAATGCATCGCCTGTTGTTGCAGGATGTTAGCTGGAAGTAGAGTTACATCCCAGTAGGTTCTGTGCTGCCTTCCACCTCTGTGTGTTGTGCTGAGCATGTGGTTTACACACTCTGCTTCGACTGCAGTTGCACAGTTTGTAGACCATGTTTGTTTCATGTCTCTCACGTCTGTTTAAACTGTTTTAATCCAACAATGCAGAGACTGATCTGCACTGTTGTTCTGTGTCTGTGCTGGAAGTGACCTCCTCTCCAGAGCAGCAAACAGCTCTGTGCTCCTGTTTCTGTGAGGATTAAAACCAGCATCGTTCGCTCTCACCTGGTCGACGCCTGCGTTGCGCAAAAACTTGAGCCTTTCTCAACTTTCGCCTGTCGTGCTGCTGGGCACCTTTTAAACAGGGTTCCTGTCATGATCCTGGGCTTTAGTTTCATATCTTGTTACCCTGTGTCCTTGTTTCATGTTGTTAAGCTCATGTTTAATCTGCTTCCTGTTTTATTTTGTAGGTTCTCTCCTCATGTGTTGTGTCTGGTTTTACTTCCTGTCTTTGTGTGTTTTCCCGCCTGTTTTCTGTCACACCTGTCTCGTTAAGTCTTCCCTTCACACCTGTTCTGAATTAGTCTTGTCTGCTCCACCCTGTTCCCTTCCTGTTGCCCATGTCCTCCTCCTCCAGCTGTGTCTCGTCCTGGTGATTAGTCTTCTGTGTATATACACCTGTGTGTTTCCCTTTGTCAGTCTGTCTGTGTACGTTCTGTGTTCGTCATTCCTGCCATCATCCTGCATCCATCCCTGGTCTTCATGTTTTTTCCTGGTTGTTTTTTTTTAGTTTGGATTTCTGTTTCTGCTCCCTGTTGGATTTTAAGTCGCCTGCCTTTTTGGAATTCATTGAACAGCTATATTCAAGCTTTTGTTTAAAACTCATACCTGCCTGTTGAATCTTACACAGACGAGACGATCCATTCACTACATCCCCCTAAATCTTACACACTGTTCCTTTAAAGACCATCAAACTGGTGCACTAAAGGAGCCTGGTGAGCATTTTCCTCTTGTGCCACCAGCAGGAAACATTTTCTGCCTTCAGGTCCCATCCATGCTCTCCACATGATAAACCCTGATTATTCTGAAAACACGATGAGCTCGAACAAAACCCACAGTGCAAATGCAATGAATGCATGCGTGTGCAGCGAGCATCTGTGAAGGCAGCATTTTTAAATGTAAGTGCTGATCCACAGACGCTGTCAGTGATTGGTTGCAACAAGGAAAATGTGTGTAGCGCACGGCCACACGCTGTACACATATATTGGCAGCTGTTTGTCTGAACTCGTATTGGTTCTGCAGCACTGTATGGAGAGACGTGCACACTCACTCCCACACATTGCTCATACAAGTATGCAAACGTAATATGGAACAGAGGATGGTTGAGATGGTCTTTTTGTCTCCCTCACACACAGTCACACAGTGCAGGGATCAGTTCCAGAGCATGCCTCGGAGCAGCAGTCTGAAGCATTCACACAGAGGATTTGCAGCATCTCCTTCTGCCTGGAACAAAGAATTAATAGCAGCCTTCTGCTTCACAGTGCAACCTCCAACCCTCTCTACTCCCCCACAGACAGGACTGCTTACGCTCCGACTTCTGTGCTCAAACGCACACATTCATATCAGAGATTATACATCACACATATTACAACTCAATTGACATGCAATTAGCTTCGTCACAGATCCTGGAGATCTCCACTGCCTTCTGATGTGTTTTAGGGTTAAAAACTGCATTTTCTTTCAGATCTGCAGATGTTTTGTTCCTTCTTCTCCTCAATATAAAAATAAACTGATCAACTCTACAGTCAGCCTTGCAGGAATAACACAAGGCCAAAATTATTTTTGTGTTCGCCACACCTTTAGAATGGCAGCTGGTGGAAAGCTTCAACTGTGAAAAGGCAACACAACGTGTTATGTTTGCGTTGACAAACACCAGCTCTGAGTGGAGTGAAGAGAAAACTGAGGTTGCTACCAGTCATTCTGCCTGGCTGTTTATCTCTTTGTGTATTGTGCTAATGAAATTAGTTCTTTTCACATACAAGGGTTAATCAACCCTTTGAAGGTAGGCTTGATTAAAAAAAAATAAAAAATAAGATAAAAAAATTTGTGCCATACGGTTGCACACCTCCGTGCAACTGGTCAAGCTGTAGTTTAAATCCATGTCAGTGAAAACATGGATGCTTCACACACAGAAGATCTATACAATCAGCACAGTTTCAAGATTAGAGTCACCAATTCAGTATCTGACCAAATGTCTCCCCTTCTGTTCCTGAGATATGACGCTGAAACATGATGATGTCACAGTCAAGCTGACCTTTGACCTTTTGACCTTCATTATTTTATCCTGTTAGACATTTGTGTCAAGTTTGGTCATAAATACTGAATGAATTCTTGAGTTATGGCTAAAAACATATTTTGTGAGGTCACACTGACCTTTGACCACAAAAGTCTGATCAGTTTGTCGTTTAGTCAAAGTGGACGTTTGTGCCAGATTTGAAGAAATTCCCTCAAGGTGTTCCTTAGATATCACTTGTCTGAGAATGAGATGGATGCAAGGTCACGGTGACCTTCACCTTTGACCTTTGACCACCAAATTCTAATCAGTTGGTCGTTTAGTCAAAGTGGACGTTGTGCCAGATTTGAGGAAACTCCCTCAAGGCCTTCCTGAGATATCACATTCACAAGAACGAGATGGTCAAAAGGTCACAGTGACCTTGAGCCCTTTGACACCCAAATTCTAATCAGTTCATTAAATCCAAGCAAACGTTTGTGTAAAATTTAAAAAAAATTCCAAAAGGAGTTCTTGAGATCTGAGGTTCAAAAGAACGCAACGGATGCAAGGTTACCATGACTCTGACCTCCATCAATCTGTCCATCCATTTTCATCCCCTTTTGGGGCTGGGGACCTTGACCTTTGATCACCAAAATCTTATCGGTTTATTGTTGAGTACAAGTGAAACTTTGTGCCAAACTGGAGAAATCCCCTCTAGGTGTTCTTGTGTTAACAAGAATGAAATAAAACCCCACAGCTGACTGGCGCTTTGGCGGGGTAAATGCTTACAATGGCATAGGCTACAGCGCACAACTATGATTCATGATCAAGGTAGAGTTCCTGCACAGAACAGGAGAGAGGCACAGCATGACCATCACTGTCCACTGTTTGCTGTCAGTGTGTATGTGTGTTAGTGTGAGTACTTACTACTTATAGGTCTCTGAGCGAACATATTCAAAGACATGGGAGACGCCCAGCTGGAACTGGTCTGCAATGGGAGTGACCCATGGATTATTCTCTGCTTTAAACACCTGCTTGGGACCAGTCAGATCCAGATTACCTGCAGACAGACAGACAATACAAATGATTATACTCATCACCTGTTTAGATCTGTGAAGATCTCCACAGAGATCGCAGAGCAGTCAGGTTAGGAGCCATTGTTCAATGACAACTCCACAAAGGTACAGAGGGAATGAAGAACAATCCTCTATCACCTTCCAGATTTATCCTGCTGCTACAGGGATTCAACTGCTGACCTTAAATTTGTCACTTATAGCTGTGGTGGGCGGTCTTATTTTGACGTCATTGGACAAAAAACCCAACATTCACCTTTGAGCCTATTTTAACTGAAGTGGACTGACAGAAAAAAAAAGACTTCTGCACTTCCTCTTGGCTCTGTTTTCATGTTTTGGGAAATCTAGCCCGTGATGGGAAACTTTAGCCAGTCACAGATCATTTCAGAGAGAGGGCATTCCTACTGGCTGTTCTACATATGCAGATATGCACACTGGTCCCTTTAGATGGTAAAAGCCTGACTGAATGGTGGAGAATCCTGCAGAGAAAGTTGCTATTCCGGCATTGGCAACTGTCTACACTGCAAAGCAACTCAAAAAAGGAAGACGGACTGATGAAAGAGAGTCTAAAAGACAGTCTGGCAATAAATTAAATTAGGTCAGGACCACTTTAGTCAAAGAAAACTTTATTTCCATTTGCAATATTATATTTGGTGGAATGGCTCTGTTCTGGGGCCTCTCTGCCTTTCCTAGGGCCTATGCGGAGAGCACACCTCTCTGCCCTTCCACACGCATACAAGGAAAGTCTTAATGCAGAGAAAGCAAACCTCCCTGCCCTTCCACGTGCCTACACGGAAAGCCTAAGGCAGGGAGAGCAGCAACAAAGATCCCTGGGAACAGAACAGAGCAGCATCAATGACAAACAGAAAAGGAGGAGCTGGAGTGGAGGCGGGTTGCAGGGGAAGCAGCAACAGTAGGCAGGCCAGAGCATATCAGCAACGTGTTTCAGAGATGGACAGAAAATGCTTCTGCAAACCGGCGTTAAGAGGCTCATGGCTGCAGCTTCAAGTTAACGTTTACGATGCTGACGTTAGCTTGAGCCTCAAATCACGGTGTGTCCTCCGCCTCACTCCCCGCCGCAATAGTAGTGATGTGCCATATCATGACGTTCACGATAATACCGGTATGACTATTAAAATGATATGAAAAAATAATATTGTGATATTGGCAATATGGTTTCAAGTTTCAATTATATTAATAAAAATGTTTAGAATAAATAAATTGTGTGTGTGTGTGTGTGTGTGTGTGTGTGTGTGTGTGTGTGGTTAGTACCAAGTTCAGGAGGCAGCACAGTCAGCCTGTTGCCCTGGATGTGAAGCTCTTTGAGCTGAGCCAACTCGCCAATCTCCTTTGGCAACGAGATCAGATCATTGTCCCTCAGACTCAACTGGACAGGAGAGAGACAACATAAGAAAAACAGGACCAAACTCATTTAACACGTATTCTGACACTTACATACAAACAACAGCTTCATGTATTTGTTTCAAGCTCAAAGACTTTCAGCACATTCACACTGGACCAACATGGTTAGGGATGGGTCACGATTTTCGAATTGTCGTTTTATTTTTGAAAAATCGATTTTTTAATGCGACTATTACTATTCGCCGTCTTATCCCCCCCCCCTTATTTGACATGCAATTCAGCTCCTAACCGCACAAGGGCAGTATAGGATTGCTACAGCGGTGTGAGATGGGCTACCAGCTAGTTTGATGCTCTTCTACAAACAGGAGAAACATGCAGAGACTACTACTCCGTGAGGAATGTCCGCAGTCATTCGGGCTTTCATAGTCGAGCGCACTTTCGCGTTGTAGTTTCCTGTAAAAATGTCCGTGAAAAATCCCCGCGATGTGAAAAATACATGCCGAGCACTCACCGGTGTGCGGTCGTAAAATCTGAGCTTTGTGCGCACAGGGCTTGCGGACGTCCGCTTTGAGTCCGTGCGGACCTCTGCGGAGTTGGGGGGGGGATTATTCGAAAAATTGTCGAATAGTGTTTTTGCTTGTGCTGCCCATCCCTAGTGAAGGTGTTTTTATGCAGCTGCTCCTTAAATGAATACATCCCCCGCAAAATGACCACCAGCTACTCACCGCATGTTGCCTAGAATTCATTAGGGAAAACTCAGTGTGTCTGAGCATGTGTGTTCATATGGCTACACTTGAGCAGAGTTCAGGTGTTCTACTCGGCCGTACATGAGACTGTTTGTAGTGACATGGTTTAAACTGTAATGTTTAAGTGAAGAAGCACCTGTTTGTGAAGCACTGAGCATACGACTGGTGAATGAGCCTTGGATTATACTGTATATGTGAAATTCTTTATTAGGAATAACCCCTTGAGATGTTTCCGTTTGACCAGATCGAATGCCCGACGCCTCCTCAGCAGGTCGGCACTCTAGTCCGGGTTGATGAAGATGCGGGTCCCATCATGGAGTCGCGGCTCCTTCTTCTCCTGAGCAAGTTTAAGGATTTTAACTTTGTCATGAAAGTGGAGGAGCTTGATCAGGATAGGTCTCGGGCTGGAGACATCACTCTGACGGAAGGTTGCAGTACGATGTGCCCTCAATAACCGGCGGTGAGAAGAAGTTAGCCTGCCCGAGGACTTTAGGAATTAGACGGGCCATGAACCCCAGCATGTCAGCGCCTTCTGCAGATTCCAGGACATTGACAAAGCGGAGATTTGAGGACCTGCTCCGGTTCTCCAGATCATCTACCTTTTCCATTAGGTAAGCGTTGTCTTTTTCCAGTTGTTTGACCCAAGCAGAGAGATCAATAATATTGTCCTCATTTGCTCCGACACGTTGTTCAATTTGTGTAACGTGCTCGCCCAGTGTGCTCAAGGAGCATTTAATACTATTCAAAGTGACAGTAATGGATTCAACTTTAGCATCAAAGTGGGTCATCAGCTCGGATTTGACCTGTTGCAGCAGGATTTTCATTTTGGCTTCATCCATTGTTTGGTGAGTTGGCATGGTCCTCGGCAGGAGAATGAGTGAATGAAGATCCTTCCCTTTGCAAGAAACAGTTGGGTAGTAGCCTATTGTAAAGCCACAACACTGAGGAATGAGACTATATGTAGTTAAGAGGCCATAAAATGCTACAACTTTGCATAAAAGTGAAAAATCAGACATGAACTCAACACATCTTACTCAATCTGCGGCCATCTTGTCTTGACGAGTTGTGAGAGAGTTTATAAATGGATGTTTTGATGTAGTTTTGCTGCTGTTAAACATGGTCCCCATTTAATTCCATTCACAAAGAAGGTTCACTATTTTGGAACTGGAATTACCGCCCCGCCCATGCGCGCCTCTGTGCATCCATGTCAGTGAAAACATGGATGCTTCACACACAGAAGATCTATACAATCAGCACAGGTTCAAGATTAGAGTCACCAATTCAGTATCTGACCAAATGTCTCCCCTTCTGTTCCTGAGATATGACGTTAAAACATGATGATGTCACAGTGAATCTGACCTTTGACCTTTTGACCTTCATTACTTCATCCTGTCAGACATTTGTGTCAAGTTTTGTCATAATTACTGCATTCTTGAGTTACCTTCGACCACAGTCCATGTGAACGTTTGTGCCAAAGTTGAAGAAATATCCTCTCTCTGCTCTTAAGATATCGCGCCAAAAAGAGATACACAAGATAACAGTGACCTTGACATTTGACCACCAAAATCAAATCAGTTCATCGTTGAGTCCAAGTGGACATTTGTGCCAAATTTAAAGAAATTTCCTCGAGATGTTCTTGAGATATTGTGTTTACAAGGATGGGACGTACATACGTATGTAGGAAAGGACGACCTGGAAACATAATGCCCCCACGCCCGCAGCATCAAAACAGTTTTCTTCATGAGCTCATGGTAACAAGCGGTGAGTAACTCATATACAAATGGTCATTTTGCAGGGGAAGTATTCCATCAGGTCACATGCTTCCCTTACGTCAGGATTAATTCAATAAATCTGTCGCCATTGCACTTTGTGGTACCGACTGATTAACTGATGTCAGTACTGTACATATGAAAGCAACAGGAACTTCATCTCGCTCTCCATGCTGTGGTAACTCATGTACGCACTGGATTTCAACCTGACTTGGCTCAGTGTGTCAGTTGTGTTGGCATTAACTTACTATCTGCAGCTTGGTCAGCTTCTCGATGTCAGCAGGCAGGGCCTCGAAGTCATTGTCACTCAGATAGAGCGCACGAAGAGTGGCTGCAAAACAAGCATCTCTGTTAGTCTGTGTGTGTGTGTGTGTGTGTGTGTGTGTGTGTGTGTGTGGGAAAGTCCTAACAGACTGGAATCTGATCAATAACACCAGTCAAGCCTGATTAATAATACTGCCTCACAAACTGGACAGAATCAATCTACACAGACCTTGTGCTTGTCAGGCAGGACTACAGACACAGCAAGACAGCTTTGTCAACGTGCGGTGACAAAAAGGCCCCGCCCCCTCTGTGGGAAAAAGGGATCTCACAACGACGAGCTGACGCCGTTGTCTCGTAGAACTGTTACAGCATGGAGCCTAAAAGCTGCTTCTGCTGTGGAGTCCTATTCATCTTTTAATGTGAAATCCATATTACACTGTACATGACTAATGCAGCCTGAGGCCCGGCTCCTCTTCTTCCTGCTCCCAGCACTGTGACCCCTTCACCTCTCTCACCACCTGAGTGAAAACACTCTATCCCGTCATTAGGAGCTGCTGGTGCTAATTTGGAGTGAACCACAACCTTAGCTGCTGCTGTAGCCCATCTGCTTCAAGGTTGGACAAGGTGTTGTTGCTTCAGAGATGGTCTTCTGCACACCTTGGTTGGAACCAGTGCTTATTTGACTTCCTGTTGCCTTTCTATCATCTTGAACCAGTCTGGCCATTCTCCTCTGACCTCTGGCATCAACAAGGCATTTTGGCTCACTGGATATTTTCTCTTTTTGGGACCATCCTCTGTAAACCCTAGAGATGGTTGTGCTGAAAATCCCAGTAAATACTCAGAGCAGCCCAGACAGACAGACAGAGAGTGTGTGTGCTGACTCACTGAGGTAGAAGAAGTTTCCAGGCAGGGAGTTCTGGTTCAGGTTGTTGTAGGTGAGGTCCAACACTTCCAGAGCTGGCAAGGAACCAAATCCTCTGGGCAGGCCACTCAGACGGTTCATACTGTGCTCATAAACACACACATGCAAAACACACATTACACACACACAAATCCACCGCTGTCAAATAAACTTCATCTGAGCCTTGAACAGCTGTCAGTTACAATCAGGCAATGTGTTAGGACACAGTGACATTTTCATAAACCAAATAAAGTGCCTCATATCAGAATGTTGCCTTTCAATCAGCGGTACAAGATCAATTTAGACAAGTCCTTCTGGTTGAAATAAGATCTCAATTTACTGACAACGCATCAAACTTATTTCAGAATATCCTTCCTGCTGGATTAATATTGACAAAACAATGGTAGAACCCAACAGCAGAAAGACAACAGCACAATGTTTCAGGGCATTTTACGGAGACAGTGTAATGACTTACACATTAATGCAGTAACTTCATGATGCCTCGAACCTTAAGGACATATTTAAGCTCTCCCTCCAGCTGAATATGTGTTTGGCTTATTGTTACATCATTTGGATGTTTGACTTTCACAGTGCAGAAGATTGAGTTTGACACTAAAGGGCTGATTTCACATTCATCCGCCCAAGTTTCTCTGTGCTCAGTATCTGTTTTATAGTGCTGAGCAAACATCGACACATTTCTCCTTCAAACAGCTGATTTATTCAAGTTTCTCACCAAAAGCTACATTTTACAAGATTACATTGAACACATCGTGAGGACGTTATAATTGAACCTTCGCCCAGTACTCATTTTTACCAAAAAGAGCTTTCACGCTTCACAATGTCAATCAGTGCAGCCTCCGTGAGCTGCTTAGAGATAATGATAACTAGCTGCTAACTGCTAACAGCTAACTGCTAACAGCTAACTTAACAAGCTCTCCTCCTGATGATGTCATGTTCTGTCTCTCCCACTCCTCTCATTTGTGTCGTGGTAGTTGAGTTGTTTTGACGTGTTTTGGGTTTCGCATGACGTCAGATAACTCCGCCCATCTCCCCCAGAGAGCAGGTTAAGTGTAACGAGCTGGGAAGGAACCCCGACAAAAAGGCCTCTCTGTTACTTAGTAGGCTTTGTTACGTAGTTATGTTATTGTGGCTTTATGTCATATTTTAAAATAATAGTATTAGTAAAAAAATAATAAAAGATAAACATTTTGATGTTTTTTCTTCCCCCATGGTTCACGGCGCCCTTAGCATTCGCCTGCACTGCCTACGCCACCGGCGGCACTGGTAAGAACGCCTCATCAATACATATGCGTGCCTCCTTTTGTGTGCAGCAAACGGGTGAACAAATTCTTTTTTGACTGCAGTGAACATTTTGTTTTTGAAAAGCTAAATGCCAAAAAATACACACTGAAGCAAAATATTTTGTGAGATAAAAACATATTGTGACTTTTGGAACTTTTTTTTAAATACATTTTTACTTCTGGACTTTAAACGCTCTCACAAAAATCACACAGCCGACACATCCTCACTGTGACCTCGTCACATGTTCACGTTTGGTCATGGACTTTCCACGTCCACATATGACGTCCAAGGTACCCTGGGTGTGTTGGTTGTTGACGTTCTGGGACGCCGTGTCAACTTCAGCCTGTTACATGCATTGTCTGTTTTCAAAATACACTTCTGTTTTCACAGGAAATTTAACATTTACAAACAGTCTCTTTCAAAATAAATGTTGGTACAACACTGTGAATTGATGTTTTTTTTTCTTTCAACAACAAACACACATGGTTACGTTTAGAAAATTTAGACCAGGGTTTGGCTTTACAAACATACAGGAAGTGAACACCTGCCTCTTGGGTGAAAGTCGATGGTTGTGGGTAGTGATGGCCAAATGAAGCCTCATGAAGCATTTTCTTTATTTTCTGAGGCCACTAGATGGCGCTCATGGTTTAAGGAGAGAGGCTCAAAGAATGGCAATTCAGTGTGCTTTCAACCTTTTGTTGAACAAAGAGCGCCATCTCTAGGCTTCATTTGGCCATCACTAGCTGTTGGACCCCTACCACCCACTCTACTCGGACTTGTTCATTGTTGTCCCACCATGTTTTCCCCTAACGCCGACAGGTACCATTAAATAACAGCGACCATCCGTGTATCACGCTGATGCCAAAGGACGGATTTTTTCATCAATGGCTGACGCCAGAGGTCACTGACCGAGCTCCGGTTTTCGACGACTTTGGAGTGAGACCGGGTTGACGCAGCCACCACTGGAATCTCAGATTCAGATTCAGATTCAGAATACTTTATTAATCCCCGGGGGGAAATTGTTTCTAATTCTACAAATAGTACAACATTAATATTATATATTCTTAAGTGTCGCCTAAACTTTAGCTGCAACTGTGCAGAATCACCTGGTGACACAGAATGAATAGACATGAGAAAAACCAAGAACCAGATAAGCTGTGCAGCACTGAAATGCTGATTCATTTTGAATATAACATTGTAAATATCAGCGTTGTAAATAAAGCTATTCAGTACTGTCCCAGCTGTTCTATAGGGGAATTTAGCTGAGTGGTATTTTTTGTTATAATCTACAATAATCAGTTACAGAAATCCTCTAAAATGTACGACCACATTTCTAAATCTTGATCTTGTCTTTTAAAACTTGTGGTCAGGTTGGTGTCCTCAGTGGTCCAGGTTTATGCTGTTTATTTACTGCTTGTCCTTGTGGACTAACCATCACCCACAGCCAGATAAGTAGGAAGCAGCTCAAAGGCCTGGACAGACAGATTAGCACACAGGAAGGATGATGATGTAAGAGACACCAGCTGAGTTTATGTACATATATGCCTGTGTGTCTGTGAGCGCGAGCATCTGACAGGTCACAGGGATGACTATTTCTATTTCAATTCTATTATGTGTGTTTGACAAATGAGATTAAGCACTGGTAAATATACACACACACACACACACACATAGTGAAAAATAAACAGACGATGAAAAGTGAATACACAGCCTGAATAGCAGTATGAGGCTTACACTATCCAGATGATGTTTGTCTGTGGATCAATACACACCAAGGCTCCCCTCCTAATCCTCCTGTCACTGACACCCTGCCTGTGTAAGCCTGCACTCATAACGAAACACACACACAAAGCATTCCCAGCCAACAGGTGAGAAACTGAACCTCCCTCACCAGTTTGTTACTGGTGATATGCATCCCTGCAAAGGGGAGAGAAGTGAGTTTAAACTACGGTCTAAATCTAATTTAACCTGCAGTTAGACCAGCGTTTAACAAAGCTTCAAATGGCCCAATCATTTAGTCACTGTCTTATCAAACACTCTCACCTCAAAAACATGTATTGTCTATCTACCTGTGTATTTCAGTTTTTTAAGTTGGAAAATGACCAGAATAAACTAAACTGTGTAATGGGTAACGTGAGTGATATACAACACACTTAAAGGCAGTTTTCTTCGGCTTATAGCCATAAACACATTGTCTCACTGCATGCTGGGAAACTCCACCCATTGAGCTCCAACACACAATATGTTCCGTGCACAATGATAGCGTTGTTTATTGGCCTTGAACTAATGAGGTGAAATCAGACACTTAGTCAAATTAACTCAAAACTCAACTGTTGACTTAACATAAAAAAATGATGTCAAGCTCACAAGGGAGGAGTCTGTGTCAAGTGAACATTAAATTTTCATGTCATATTGACAATCCAACACGTTTGTGTAGACATTACATAAAAATTTTGTGTCATGGACAGATTGGGTATTTAAAAATCCCGGCAGCATAATTTTCAGTACCGTGCTGGTCCCTCCTCCATAAAGCCCAGTGCGTAAAGTGGTCCTATGGACAGATACACCTCCTTCAGGGTTGTCTTTGATCTCTTTGTCGTCTCTCTGATTGACGCCCTTCTCCCCTGGTCCGTGAGTTTTGTTGAACGGCTCTCTCTTGGCAGGTTTGTTGTGCTCCCACAGTTTTCCCATTCCATAATTATCAGTTTAATGGTGCTCAGTTGGATGTTCAAGGTTTCAAATATTTTTTAGAACTCAGCTAGTGATGGCCAAATGAAGCCTCATGAAGCATTTTCTTAATCTGAGCCCACTAGATGGCGCTTTTTGTTCAACAAAATGTTGACACAGCGCTGTTAAACGATAACAGCAACTGACCACGTATCATACTGATGTGAAAGGATGGCTTTTGTCTGAGTCTGACACCAAAGTCACTGCCCAAGCGCTGGAATTCAGCGACTTCTGAGTGAGACTGCATTGGCGTTGCAGACTCTGGGTCCTTTCTGATCAGGTGTAAATATACTGAGATCATGTGACACTTCCATCACACACAGGTGAACTTTATTTAACTAATAATGTGACTTCTGAATGTAACTGGTAGCACCAGGTCTTCTTCAGGGGCTTCATAGCAAAGGGGGTGAATATGCACACAACTTTTCTATGTACTTTTTTATTCATTTATTTATTTATTCTTATTTAAAACAAGCTTTTTTACTTTTATTTTATGTAATCGATTTTGACTTTTCTGTGAAGGTCCATGACAAAACAAATCCAAATAAAAATCCATTTAATTTGCAGGTAATAGAACAAAAACAGGAACAACACCGAGGAGGGGAAGAACGCTTTTGCAGGGCACTGTTTCAAAGTTTCAATATATCTGCTACATAATAAAATGCGTGTGGTTTGTAGAAACACACAATGCCAATACTGATTCCTGATTGGGTTGGTGTGTGTTTATGAAGAAAACAGGAGGATGATCAGACAGTAGACAAGCCTGGCCTCAGGGCAGCAGGAAATAAACAAGAGGCAACTTACCTCTGTGCTGTACTGTTTCTGTGCGTGTGTAAGCAAATTGAGAGTGACATACCCGAGGTTGAGGTGTTTCAGCTTCTGGAGGCTGCTGATCTGAGTAGGCAGCTCTTCAATCTGGTTGTTGAACATGTTGAGAACCTCCAGGTTCTTCAGCTCAGAGATGTTAGCAGGCACCGCTGGAGACACACACAGACGAGACAAACGACAAGCGTATCACACACACAGGCACAAA
This sequence comes from Epinephelus moara, assembly GCF_006386435.1. NCBI lineage: Eukaryota > Metazoa > Chordata > Actinopteri > Perciformes > Serranidae > Epinephelus > Epinephelus moara. The sequence continues at coordinate 36,301,594 of NC_065516.1, read as the reverse complement.
AGCGTGTCTTGATGTTCGTAGCTTTTACAGAGTGTGGTTCGCACTCATCAACAGCCCCTACTCCTGACAAGCCAGCTCCTCATCATTAGCTGCGGGGCTCTGACACACCTCCACGGGCTGCTTCTACATGTTGACATTTGAACAGCACATATTACAGTTTCTCTCTTTGCCTCCATCTGCAGTTTTATTCCCCCATGGTCTGCAGCCACAGAAGCGGACACAGATCAATTGGCTGATAACAAAGAGCGGGAAGTTTATCGGATTATCGGGCTGATCAATGGAAGGAGAGAGAGATGGAAGCAGTGAGAGGAAGAGGAGAAGAGTAAACCACCCAGGCCCTGACCTGAATGCTGCCAGGAGAATGAGTGTTGGAGAGGTGAGGACTGGGCATACTGATACTTTATCAGCTGGACGTGTGTGTGTTTGTGTGTGTGTGTGTGTTTGTGTGTGTGTGTGTGTGTGTGTGTGTGTGTGTGTGTGTGTTAAACGGGCGAATTGTATAAAAATTCACCCCCCATACACTTTGAGGATTTCCATTTTGAAGGCTCAAGTTCGGCACTTCGGTTGTTGCCATCCTGAATATCTGGAGACAGTAGTGACCAAATTTGGACGCGAAGGTGGAGCCTTCTTACACGGCCTCTTTAAGGCAGGAATTTCATGACGTTATTCTGCTTCGCCGTTCGGTATAAAAGGTACAATCACAGAATGTGGGGACAGAGTGGTCTCGCCTTTAAGGCTGCGTCAGAGGAAGTAGCAGCACCAGAACGACTTCAGAATAAACAGCTGGCAGGACGGGATCATGGCCAGCACGGGTCTGATGTTTTGATGATGTGTTACGGCTGCGATCCATCCCCAGGAGATTTAAAAGCTAGCTGATAGTAGTTAGCAGCTAACTCAAAGTCCTGCACCAGGTCGCAGTAAAAAGCTGTGCAGTATATGTGTAACATTCTAACATCTAAATCACTATTATCAAGCTGCAGTGTCTTTTATTTTGAAAGCCAGTGACACCAGTGTAACCTTTGACCCCGTGGTCACATTGGTCACTGACGTGGAGGACTCCAGCCATGAAACTTTGCAGCCCGAGGATGAGGTGGCAGCCTACATGGAGTTGGGATCCTTTGGAGGTTTGATGGTGGTGGAAGGAGCATGCTAACATGTTTCCTAACCTGGCAGTGATTGAATGTTTTCACCATCCAGTCAAAGAGACGTCCAATTCAAGAACAGAGAACCAGCTTCATGTGAGGGACTGGAGCCTGGGGGGGTTTGATCACGGGTGCAGCTTTGACTTTGACAGGTAATGGGTCTGTTCTAATACTGAGCTTTACAGATTTGGGCGGGTGTTCAAAAGTTCAAAAGCCTCGGAGCAGAGGACGAGATCAGCCGCCATATTACAGGACCACTAAATGACTGTTCTTGCCATGGTATTGAGACGTATGTAGCTGTAGACACATTCCGTTTGTAGCGTACACGACACGCCAAGACAAACCCACCATCACGATGGTAATCTGAACCCTGCTTCAAAGCGACACTGTGGTAAACAAATGAGGCCAAAAATAGCAATGATCCACTTTATATCTAATAAAACATGAAGACATGATTCACTTTTTAAGTAACAAGATGTAACCCTAAGCTTTTAACCTAATACTTTATAGCTAGCTAATGGTTAAATAAGCATTATCGTAAGAAACGAGTTGTAGCCTTAACATTACCCTGACTGCCTCTCTTTTCACCTAACACCAGAGACCATTGCTTATACATCATAGCTAGCTAATCGCTAACGGTTGTGGACTGACATGTAGGTATGATGGAGGAGTCATGTTGGTAGTGGGCAGGTAGCTGCTCCAACTCCAGTTCTATCTACTCGATGTTAATGCCGTGTTATAGTTTATAAAGCGCTGCCGACGCACATTATATGTCATACCAGAGGACGACACTGTTGCATTAAGGTCCTAACACACCATGTCGACATGTGGCCATCAGTCAATGTTGAGCTGTTGGCGAGCATCCATGGCCCTCGTCACTGTGGTGTGTCCAACATCGCTGGCCCCAATCTGCTTTTTTCTGCCGACTGAGCATGTTGAATTATGTTATGTCCTCTCACGCAAGCGCACAACGTAAGTGCTGGTTGGCTGTTGGTTCAAGACTTTGCAGTGTGTCCATGTGCAACCAAGAGAAAGGCAACGTGAGGTAACACAGCAACGGGCTTTCGTGGCTGCTAGTTTCCTGAAGTGGGTTTGGTGTGTCTGGGCCTTTACATGTCACCCGTCAGACCTCTTCCGCTTCCGCAATGCCGGCATGCTGTCTAAAATCATGCACTGGAGCATACATAGTGTCGACGTAGCTTGGTGTAAAAATGTGAAGGAGGCGTAAAGAAGGGACTTCCTTGCGATCTCTGTGTAAAACACGATATTGGATTTTTTGCCAATATCCAATGTGCTGATGTATCACAACTCATTTGGTCGATAACCGATACCGATATTGACACTTTTTTCCCGCCTAATTTCTGTGATCATCAAGTGTGTTCTGTAGTGGAATTAACATCATATTATACATGCATACGCTTATCCTGACGGCCCACCAGCAGATGGAGACATGAAATATAATACTTTTCAGTGTCTGTAATATTTATTCATTATACAAAATCAGAAAAAGCATGTTGGCCGATTCTGTTCATTTTAGGTGGAGAGCAGAGGTAGAGGGAGGTGTGGCTCATGACACTTTGGTCTACAGGCAGTGCACAACAGCTAACCTAGCAGTGAAACGATTTCGCTTTTTGCCCCTTTAAGCCTTTATAAAATATTAATGGGCGAGTTATATAAATATTCACCCCTGTACAGTTGTCATGAACTTTGAAATTCGCCAGAGACCAAATCTGCTGTTTGTACCAGGCTGTAAACATGTTTATTTCAGCTGTAAACATGGAGATTGACTCACTCTTGGAGATAGCCTCAAGTGGCCACTAGCAGAACTGCAGTTTTTGTCACTTAATCACTGGCTTCATTTTTCAGCCCCTTGCCAGTTGAGTGGATCAGGGCCACAGCAGCCCTGCAGCGTGGGTCACAGTGCGGGTGCTTACAGTACTACAGCCAACAGATAGATGTCTCAGAATCAGTAAAGACTCTGTCTGGTTTTAAAGGTCCCGCTGGTTCACTGAGGATGTCAGAAATCAATTTCATTTAGCTGGCCTCTCCCTCTGTGGGCCACTGACCACAGCTCAATCAATGGAACACCACGGCCCCCTGTCCAGGTGGACAGACCTACAGTATTTATAAGGTCCTCTGTACAATATATGATATTGATTTCCATACGGGCTCCTTGGCCCTGGCGGGTGTTAGTATGACCTGGGGAGCTGCTGGATTATCCGTCTGTATGTTGGTGTGTTTGAGGAATAAAACCTCCACAGCCCTGCGTGAACACAATAACATGACAGGTGACATTTAGTGTTGGCGTGTGATGGGAAACGGTCACCTGCACTGTGATGACGTTACTATAACTTTGGGTACGTTCATACAGCAGCAACATCACCTCCATCCTGTCTGACACAGTGCAGCTGTGTTTGTAGGATCACCACAGATCATCAGATAAGACAGAGGAGAGGGAGAGACACAACACGCACACACAAGCTGCTGGCAGGCTGGGACAGCTGAGAGTTACCTTGTAAGGCTGGAGTTACTGAGTATACCTTGAGAGTGCCTGCAGGTGGTTACCTACGCCAATTATGTTATCCCCATTTCTGTCTGATCTGGGCTATAAATAACCCAGCAGTGTGGGATGTGTGTAATCTTTCCATCTCCACCAGCAGATTAGAAAACACCGTCACTGAATCTGCGAGCACTGATGGAAACGTGCATCTCCAATCTTTTCTTTTATCTGATGGAAATAAAACACAACTCAAATGTCCACTTCAGGTTCTCCCGTGTTTGGATGAATTTGGTCGAACAAGGTCCTTTATCTGAGGTTTCATCCTACCTGTGTAGGTTAAGAAATATCAAATACTAGGGGTGGGGGAAATAATCGATTCTCAGATGCATCTTATCTAAATGTTTATTAATAACGTGTGGAACACGCTGAGGCAGAACTCAACCAGGAGAGCAGCGCAGCACCCGGACAGTCTACAGCGCAACACGCTAGAGCTAACTTGTAACTCATCTTCACAAAAGTCAGCACTTGCAAGCTGCATACTGTGAATACTTTCTACACCATCGCCCTGAGATGAACGTTAGCGATGTGGAGCAGTGATCAGCAGAAATATTAACAAATAAGACCGGCTGACCGACACACTGCAGCGTTAAACAACTTCAACCAACTCTGTGGTGAAGAATATACCTCTCTGCTCAGTCTGTTGCACCTTGGCTTTTCCCGGAGCTAATATGCAGCAGTGAGGCCGCTCTGCACTGCTGGAGACGTTGAAACAACACAGTGATGCACTCCGCCTCCCCGTCATTTCGTTATGCTCATACAGGCAGAAGACTGTAAGGTGTTTTCAAATAAATTCATCAGAGCAGTTGTTTTTTTTAAATACAGTACGTTAATTACATATCATTCCCAGAGAAATTTTACAGTTTGCAATTACTGGACACTACGGCAAAATAAATATCACAAGTGGTCAGTGTGAGCAATCACAGATGAATACAATCTGACACACTTGAAGGGAAAAGGGACGTGGACTAGAGCCACACTGCGCAGGCAAATTCATCTGGTAATTTAATTATGGATCACTACAAATTAGGGGTCCGTCTATATGGATCGATTTATCTATTCAATGATAAATGATCCAATATGATCGTACGATGCAAAGTGAAAACATCAATTCATATCATCATCTTGAATTTCTGTGTCACTGTCAAACAGCAGCGGGCAGACGGCCGGCAGCCAGGAGAAAGACGATGAGGATAACGTTATTCACTCGGGAATAAATCAACAGTGTGGAAGTATTTCAGATTTCTGAGAAAGTGCGGGCCCGAGTGCCACTGCGCTAACTTCTAGCAACAACATTAGCAGCTCTGTTTCATTAATACTGGGCTGAAAAAAATTGTACACAAGCTGAAATTCAACCGCACTATTCTGTGGAGACACGCAGTGACTTAAACCAACGGTGAGGAAGAAAAGGTCTAAATAATACACGCAAATTCATTAAGATATGAGTAGAGGGGGAAAGTATGCTAGCCGCGAGGCTAATTTATGTGGTGTAAACATGCTTAAGCTAATAAGGTTCATGGACCCATTATTAGCCCATTGACAGTTATGAAGCTATATTTTATACTTTTGTTAGATGATGTTAATCCATGTTTTATGGCTGTTTGGAAAAGTTTGTCTTCAGGACTTTGAGCCAGACAGAACTGAAGTTGTGATGTGTGATAGATGTCGTACAGAACACATCAACATGATAAATTTACAATGATGACACAATGAGACAGAAAGAGAGATTTTAAAAGTAGCAAGCAGTCTCACAGTGAGAAAAATAAATCATGTATAGAAATGTTGATTCATTGTGACGCATCAATAATCATTTCATGATCGAATCCAACTGTGAGGAGGTGCCTGAAAATATTGTTCACTTTACAATGTCTTGACAACATTTCTATACTACCAAGAAGATGTTTGCGGCAACTGAACATAAATCAATGTAAAAAGAAAGTGAAGTATGTTAACAGAAGAGAGACCGGAGTGACAGAGGGGAGGAAAACAGGAGAACTGGCTGATGACTGTGTCGTAAACCTGCTGCATCACTTTAAAAAGGATAACCATTTGTAAAGTTCACGTACGGTTCATGTTGATGCTTCATTACCAGCTGCACTTTCCCAGAGAATAAGGGAAGCACACAAAGAAAGATTAGTTTAAGAACCTCACTGATTATTAAAAAATATTAAAAGTATAGTTTTATAGTAACATTTTATGACAGTAGTCTTCACGTTGGCACAGAAATCAGACACCCAACCAAAACCTTATTATTTAAATGTTGTTTCATGACACAGTGAAAACACAGGTTACTGTGAGTGTTTGTGGGTCTGTGGTGACCTCTGCTGGTACAAAACACCATTACATCACTTCAGTCAGCTGCAAACTGTGACTTGACTTTAACACTGTGACTGTCAGAGTCCCACTCTCACTACTGGATCAGGTGTAAAACATCTCTGTTGTGACACCACATGGTTGTGGAGTTGTGGGGATGGAGGACATATGGAGATGTTCCGCACACGTCCCTCAGATCACAGGCAAAACGTCCGAGGTTGCAGGTACAACACAGGCTCCAACACCACATCCAATGCCAAACACAGGAGTTATGGTCTCCCCCTGTATGACCGGCAGCTGTCACCTGACCAAAGCTCCAAGTTTAGGTCACGTGATGACACCTGACACAGCTCCATTCACTGAAGGAGACTGACAGCTGCAAAAACTCATAAGTGGAGCTTTGACCTCAGATTATTTTGGTTCCAGGACACCAACGTTGACATCACCACCGTCTGTATTCTGTCTGTTAGTGTGCCGTAGATTTAATTTGTTAAACTACTGAAGCAACTGCACCCAAAACTACAGTTAAATCATTCCACAACAAACCATGGGTTACAGAAACACAGACAATTATAAAGCAGCAGCCAACGATGTAAGAAGACGCAAAATATGATGCACAGGATCACATAGTATCCATAGATGCTAGTTTGGCCACATATACTTCTGCATAAAGTCAAGACCAAGACCGACGTGGAGGACTCCAGCCATGAACCTTTGCAGCCCGAGGATGAGGTGGCAGCCTACATGGAGTTCAAGACACCCAAGGAGGATCCTTTGGAGGTTTGATGGTGGTGGAAGGAGCATGCTAACATGTTTCC
>NC_065516.1:36289016-36294555 GCF_006386435.1 Epinephelus moara | reverse complement strand
ATCACTACGGACGAGCAGTATGGAGATATTTTGTGGTTTCAATTATGTGTTTTTGGACGTTTGAATCTGGGGCGCCGTCAGCCTCCATTAGGTGGAGTTGTGTTGCTACCTCCTCTCCCCTTGGATCTCTGCAAGTGATGTGAGGACTCTAAAACTTCACCTGAGCCTCCCTCGGCATATGGGTGAGTAGATAATGGCTGAATTTTCATGTTTGGGTGCACTATCCCTTTAAGGTGAGGGACTGGAGCCTGGGGGGGTTTAATCACAGGTAGTGGGACTTTTATTGACGGGTGTGGGCAGGTGTGGCTTTGGGTTAGACATGATGACTTGCAGCGGGTCAGTTCTGGTACCGAGCTTTACGGATATGGGCGGGTGCGGGTTTTCAAAAATGTAATCGTGCAGGACTCTCGTGTTAGCATGTTCTGTATGTTTCCATTCATATACCTGCGTATATCATTCTGCTTTTGTATTTAAAGGCTGATTGAAGGCAGCGTGGATAAGGAGCTCAACTCCAGTTTATTTTTGTCCCAGTGATCGGCACATCTGGCTGATGCTGTACTGTACGTTAGCATGTTCAATACGTTTCCATTCATATACCTGCAATAGGGTTGCAACGGTGTGAGATTTTCACAGCACCATAAAAGTCTCAGAAAATATCACAGTTTCATGATATTACAGGATTTATATCACCATCAGTCAGAATGAGTGTCAAAGGACTGAAAACAGAAGGGTTAGTGTTGGTTGAACTAACGTTATATTTCTAGATGCTGGCGTTATTGAACTACCTGTCTACACCTGACGTCACGCCTCCACACACTAACGTGCCGGCTGTGTGACAGTGTGAGCTGGTGTCTGTGGGAGAGGGCGGAGGCAGAGGCTTACCTGTGAGCTTGTTGTGGCTGAGGACCAGCTGAGTGATGTTCGACAGAGTGACTGAAACGACATGAAACATCAAGTCAACACAGCACTGCTGCTAACTCGGCAGGTTGTTTACCTGTGCATCTCATCAGTGACTCGTATTTAAAGAAGCCAGAAGTCAAGTGATGATTTTTTATCTGCTGTTTTAGGAGTAAGTATGGGCGGCTTCTCCTAAAACTTTCACTGACTGTCTTCTTCTGGTCTTTTTTTTAACTAATTCCATGACTTTTCCAGGTTTTCCATGACTGTGTTTTTTTTACTTATTGATATATTTAAAATGTCGGCTTTTCAAATTGTGACCGTCACTTAAACGTGGAGTAAAACCTGGAGGATCATCACTGCACAGTTCGACCACACACCTGAGCAGGAGTGTGTCATATCATCTCGTTGACAATAATACCGCTAACGTTTTTAATATGATATGAAAAACTCATATTGTGATAATGCCGATATTTTGATGATATTTCAGCATGGAATTCAACCGCACTGTTCTGTGGAGACACGCAGTGACTTAAACCAACAGTGAGGAAGAAAAAGTCTAAATAATGCATTTAATTTATTGAGATATGACTAGAGGGGAAAAGTCTGCTAGCCGCGAGGCTAATTTATGCTATGTAAACATGCTTAAGCTAATAATGGGCTAATAATGTGTCCATGAACCTTGACAGTTATTATTGAGCTATATTTTATACTTTTGTTAAATGATGTTGTTAATCCATGTTTTATGGCTGTTTGGAAAAGTTTGTCTTCAGAAGTTTTATGAAAAGATGATGGTTTGGGTTCAAATGAAAAGATTTCTTACAGAAAGGTCTCTGACAGAAAGTCCTGAGAGTTAACTTACCCCATGTGCTGTTTAATGTGTGTTAAGCCCTATTCGGACGGGATTAGTTTAACGTGGAGTCGTTGGGTAAAGTAATTATCACCAGGGATTTTAGTCCCAACCGAACACGCCATGTCTGTAATCATTACGACGACTTTTAACTTGTGTTCAACAGTCCAGAGAAAATACCTCGGGTAATATTAATCCTGTGTGAACGCGATCCTCTGTAAAATTGTCTGTAAATATTCCGTCACGTCCTGTTTACAACCGTTTTTCCACGTTGTTTCGATGATGGAGGCGCTTGAAGAAGCATTCAGTGTTGTCGGCAGTCGTGATAGTGGACATACTTCTAATGATCGCACAGCCCTACACAGGGATGGGCAGTATTTCTATTACTTGTATTTAAAATACGTATTTCAATTACATTTGAGTATTTTGTAATTTGTATTTGATAAGGCCGATAAAAAGCAAATCTAATTTGTAGTGGAGTAATTTTGTATTTAAAATACTCAGAATACTTTCTCCACAAATCAAAAAACAAAAATAATCGGCTACACATTCTTATAATATTGGATGTAACAATATTTTTTACTTTTTTTTTATTTAATATTTTTATCTATATGTTTTTTTTATTCATATGTTATTATCACAGTGTCTGTGAATATTTTATTTGTTGATACAAAAAAAGTTTATGGGCTGTTAAGTCTGGTTAATAAATATATATCTATACATAATCAAGTTGTTGTCTTTTAATGGCTTTGCTTAGTTACACTTAGTTCTGTGACTGTTCACCAGAGCTCTGGGTATATCTGAATACTCTGCTACACCAAACTGTGAGAAAACAAGCACAAATTTGCTACTATCACGCCATTAATGGATGAGTCATGGTTGTTCTTTCTGGTATAGTTACTCATGGTCTCTAATTGCAGCATGTAAATTTTGAACATTTTTGGTCAAAGACTTTTTGATTTATTCACAAAAAGCTTTGTGGACCGACCGACAGAGTGACCTATAGAGCTGCGGGTCGCTGCTAAAAAGAAAAAGAAATAAAGTACTTTCTGTATTTGAAAATACAAAATACATGTATTTTATTTTGATACATTTATTTGAGAGGTATTTTGTATTTTATATCAAAATACATTTTGATGTATTTTTGCCCATCTCTGTCTCTACGTGGGAGACGAAAGTCAAAAAGGTCGAGAAGAAAGCACTTTTCAGAGCCACGAGACTTCTGGTTGTGTTAGGTAGGCCTAATATAAATCCATATTGCTAATCGTTGTGTGCACACAATCCTGATCATGGGCAATATTTCATATTGGGCTAACAAACCTAACACATGCAGGAAGCAACGTAGCACACACATGCCGACATAGAGGTGACGCCAGGGCACAAACCGAGTTACCACTCCCATCTCTGGTGGAATTACAGAGATTTCTTGTCCCGTGCGAATCGGACATTTATATTACAGACATCCTGTGGTAAACTGACATTAGTAGTGATGGCCAAATGAAGCCTCATGAAGCATTTTCTTTTTTTTATGAGCCCACTAGATGGAGCTTTTTGTTGAACAAAAGGTTGAAAGCACACTGCATTGCCATTCTTTGAGCCTCTCTCTTTAAACCATGAGCGCCATCTAGTGGGCTCAGAAAATAAAGACAATGCTTCATGAGGCTTCATTTGGCCATCACTAGGCATTAGTCCACATCCCTGTGTAAAACTGTCCCGTCCGAACAGGACTTTAGTGGAGTCAGTTTAAAGTTAGTCTCGCCACCAGACAATCAGAGATCTCCGCCTTCTGATAGTCTGGGGACACTCCTTTCTAAAGTGTGTTTAACACACTGGAGAAAACGGCCAGCAACAAAGCAACGCAAAGACAGCCTTCTCGGAAATGTGCGCTCCCCCTTTTCTTGTCCGCAAGGAAACAAACACACAGAGAGCTTGAAAATGGATAGATTTAAGAGAGATTTAACTCCGTTTTATCAAACGTGTGCTCAGTCCACAAGATTGTGGAAATGAAGGACTTACAGCGACTTTGTTTAAAACTTTTAACGCAGTCGGACTATGTTTACAAGCACAAGAGTTCAGCGCACCACCAAAGGACCGCCCTGAGGATTTACTATTGGTTCTGCAACGTAGAGAGTTTTTCTAAACTCTGAAATTGTATCCGCCCATCTAAACACAAAATCAGGGAGAAAGACATCAGTCTTTAGTTAAGCAAAGCGTCTAAAGACTGACTTGTGAGTCTAGTTTAAAGTCAACTTCACTGCACATAAGCGGTTACAATTATTCACATTATTCATGTGTTGCTTTTATCTTTACTGACCAAAAGCATACAAGATAATATCGTCTCATATCGATCGCAGGCCGCTGAATCACATCGACTTGAAATGGTGTCATGGCAGACTTTGTCATATCGTCAAATATCTTATCGTAGAGACGCTGGTGATTTACACCCCCACTACAAACACTGTATGCTGTGTTTTAAAAGTAACAGCTAGTCACACAGTGAGTAAAATAAATAATGTATGGACCGTTTCATTGCTATTCTGTTGCTAGGGCAACAACTTTGGTCCCTGTCAGCTTCTGCATTAACATACATTCAAACAGGAAATACAAAGGGACCCATTTAGAATGTTTATGTTGTCCACTTTGAAACGGTCTATAGAGATCAATACTTCTGATGCCCTGTGACGTATCAATGATCACTTACTTATGGATTTATAAACTAATCCAGTCTCAGTCTGTGTGAGAGCTGCTACACACCGGGTCTGACCCCCTGTGTGTTTAAGAATCAGATTAATAAAGTTGAGCTCTGATGTTAGCAGCAGGCTGCAGTGACGTCATCACCACCCTACGTCTGTACGCTGTGTTCGCGTCTGTAACACAGTTAAAGTCTACTCTAACATCCCATAATAAGAGGCTGTGTGTGCGCAGTGTGGTGAAGAGACAGGAGACATGTCCTCACACAGTCCCGGGATGTCCAGCATGTTGGAAATGCCTCTGTCGCACATCTCCACCTCCGGGAGGTTCTTGTCCCGACTCTCCTCCACGATCTTCTTCAGAGACTTGGACATGTTGTCTTCTGGAAACAGTCACAGCGAGTGATCAGAGTCGTTACACTGTGGCGTTACATACAAGCGACACCCTGCACACACACACACACACACACACACACACACACACACACACACACACACACACCGGGGGGACCGGAGAGACTTACCGTCACTGCTCGGAGCCAAACACAGAAGTATTTCAGCTTTTTAATTCCTGAGGAAGAGTCCTCGCCTCGAGCTGACACCCTACCGGAAGTTTATGTTGTCAGCCCCTCTTCCATAATAGGATACTTCCTGTTCCTAGATGTGTTGAGCCACACCTCCGTGTCAAAGTAAGAGCTCCCAACATGTCTCCAGACTGAGACACAGCTCAGCGGGACACCTTCACACTGCTGAGGATGAGGAGCCAGAGACACGGGGGCTGGAGTCAGGAGGTCATGTGGGGGAGACCGGGGCTGGTTGTCACGGTGCCTATCACAGCCACACTAGAGGGCGCTGTGACGTCATGTTGACGTCAAATAGCTGGCCTGACAGAGAGCAGGATGAGTGAGAACTCTTTCAGACAGGCAAATTTGCAGGAAAGCCCAATCAGTCTTTTTTCAGCATTGGCAGTATAAAAACAAAATCGGGGAGTGCAGCAAAATGCCGCCTACCTACTTTTGTTTATACAGAATGTGCCTTTTTCGGGGCAATGGGGGGCGTGAGCAAGTAACAAAACGTGTGACGTAAACAGTGACGTGAACAG
>NC_065516.1:36252566-36288869 GCF_006386435.1 Epinephelus moara | reverse complement strand
GCTCCGGTTTGTTATTCAGGTTAAAGTGTGAAGAAGCAGCGGGTCTGTGGGGCAGCTGAGTGAAGTGGAGCCTGAGGAGGAAGCACCGGTTAGCCCCGGTTTCACTACAGGCAGATTCACTCGCTACAGGGGCGAGGAAATAAAACCTGAACAGCCAATCAGAGTGATCTCTCTCACCGACAAGCTCCTCCGCCGCCGATTCAACATGCTCAATCGGCCGAAAAGCCGCCAACGCCAAAGTGCCAATGGTGCGGGAAACACCGCGAAAACTAGGCCGACAGACGCTCACCGACGGCCGACCGTCGGCTTGGTGTGTCAGGGCCTTAAAAGGGGCTTGTGAGTATGTTCAGCCTGAGATGAGGGAAACAAAGCCAGTTACTATGGCAACATACTCCATGAAGCAAACCTGCATCTCAGCCCGAAGCCAATCGCCCGCTGAGCGTGTCGCAGGAAGGAGAGACACGGCGTGTGAATAAAGTCGTGGAGGACGTTGAGGCCCAGTTTATTCAGAGGCTGCTGTGTGAGGAGACATGTTCAGATCCTGTTTGGAGGAGTGTCTGTATGAAAGATACTGTTTGACCTCACACTCTCACATATATGACATATTACACATCCTGGATCATCATCATCATCATCATCATCATCATCATGTGTGTGTCTGATGCTGAGTGTGTGCCTAGTGTGTTTAATATGTGTGTGTCTGATGCTGAGTGTGTGCCCAGTGTGTTTAATATGTGTGTGTCTGATGCTGAGTGTGTGCCCAGTGTGTTTGGGCTCCATCACATTACAGCTGAATAATAATATATGAACACTGTTAATATATAAACATGCTGATGTGTTTTCTGTATGTTACACACATGAACTCATCACATGACGTCACTTCACATTACCTATTAACACGCTCTTGTTTTGTATTGTTGTGTTGTGTTTCCTGCCGCTCCACCGCTCCGGTCCAGTAGGAGGCGGTAACGCGCATGGAACTTTGTTTTAACCGCCATTACACTCCATAGAAGAAGAAGTGACAGCAGTCACGTGTCGTAATGGAGGGTGTGCGGGTGCTCGAGCTGTACAGCGGAATAGGAGGGATGCATTATGCTTTAAAGGGTAAGACTTAAGATGGTGTTACTGGCTGTAACTCGTGTGCATGTCTGTGGGACCAGTTAGAAACCAGTCAGTGACACAGGTGGGAGATCTCTCCATCACGTTGTCTCATGTTGAAACCATTGAAACCATTGAAACCATTGAAACCATTTCCCTCACTGGGAACGAAGCTTTTATTTACTTTAATTTCACAGATAAGAAACAATAAATCATGAAGACAATAAAGCCTCCACACACTGTGTGTGATTTATCCTGGCTGAAATATGAGCAGAGGAAATCTCTGCTAGCTGCTAGGCTAATTTATACAATGTAAAATGCCATAGGCTTGTGCTAATAACGTTAGCATGTTGTATTTGTGGGGAAAATGTGTCCAGATAAAGACAAGTGTTTGTCTGTGAATGCTGCGAGTTATAGTGAAGCTGATTTGTGTTTGACACTGTCTCTATTAAGCCATGTTTAATGTGCGTTTCATGTGTGTTTAATGTGTGTTTCATGTGTGTTTTGAATCAACGAAACTTTACAGCACTTCACAGAAACCTCCACCGCCGACTAGTGTTTTGGAGGTGTAACTGCAGAGTGACACAGACACACCACTGCACAAGAATAAGAGCCCGTCCCAATACCCCCCCTTGGCCCTAACCCTTGGCCCTACTCCTACATTTGCACGTTCCCGTGAGGGGTAGTGGTGTCCCAATTTCTTTTTGCGTGTAGGGGTAGGGGGCATAACAAGGGGTAGTGGGTATGAAACTAGCCCTTCGGAGCGAGGGATTTCAGATGCTGACTTGTGAGGGGTAGACGTCGCCATGGCTACCACCGAGCAAGACATGGGGGGAAAAAGTTCATACATAGCTAATGTTACCGTCGTCAGGTTGCTTGTTAGCTAGCTAGCTAGCTCGCACTATCTGGCGTCTGTCATCTGTCCTGTTCTACAAAATTGTCAGATTTTTCACATTACGATAACACGCCAGCTAGCCTGACTCTGCTGCCTCGTAATGTTAGCTGGTTAGCTAGCTAGCAGAAGTCCCCTGTGGTCTGTCGTTCATCAAACAAAGCATGATGAATAAAGCAAACGTGATCGGTAGGATGAACTCAACTGGAGACTCCATTGTAGATGCCGGTTGGAAATGTAGATGGCTCACAGCTTCCTGTTTAAAATAGTGACGTATGCGTGAACGTAACCGACGCGGTGACGTAGTGAGTGGTGTCCCAATTCCTAGGGAAAGATTTCTACCCCTACCCCTCGTTGCTTCATTTCGAGGGCCAAGGGGTAGTGGGCAAGGGGGGGTATTGGGATTGGGCCTAAATGATCACACTGGCGGATTTACCAAACGCCTTCCTGGGAGGTCCACTGTCCAAATCTAAAGTCCAGAGTCCTCTTTGGGCGCAGAAAAATGACCTGTAATCCATGGACATGATGATGTAAATAATAGTCATAATAATAACAATAATATGCACTACATTATTAAAGACTTACCAGCTGGCACATGACCGACCTTCACTGTTGAAATGGGGTTAAAATTACACTCATGGCCACTTTATTAGGTACACCTTGCTGGTACCAGGTTGGACCCCCTTTTTAATTCTTGGTGTCACAGACTCAACAAGGTGCTGGAAACATTCCTCAGAGATGTTGGTCCATATTGACATGATGACATCACACAGTTGATCCATGATGAGAATCTCCCGTTCCAGCACATCCCAAAGGTGCTCTATTGGACTGAGATCTGGTGACTGTGGAGGCCATTGGAGTACAGTGAACTCATTGTCATGTTTGAGATGATGTGAGCTTTGTGACATGGTGCGTTATCCTGCTGGAAGTAGCCATCAGAAGATGGGTACACTGTGGTCATAAAGGGATGGACACGCTCAGCAACAATACTCAGGTAGGCTGTGGTGTTTAAACCATGCTCAGTTGGTACTAAGAAAATCTCCCCCACACCATTACACCACCAGCAGCAGCCTGAAGCGTTGATACAAGGCAGGATGGATCCATGCTTCCATCTGAATGTGGTTTTTCCAATCTTCTATTGTCCAGTTTTGGTGAGAAAACCCGTGTGAATTGTAGCCTCAGTTTCCTGTTGTTAGCTGACAGGAGTGGCACCTGGTGTGGTCTTCTGCTGCTGTAGCCCATCTGCTTCAAGGTTGGACAAGGTGTTGTTGCTTCAGAGATGGTCTTCTGCACACCTTGGTTGGAACCAGTGCTTATTTGACTTCCTGTTGCCTTTCTATCATCTTGAACCAGTCTGGCCATTCTCCTCTGACCTCTGGCATCAACAAGGCATTTTGGCTCACTGGATATTTTCTCTTTTTGGGACCATCCTCTGTAAACCCTAGAGATGGTTGTGCTGAAAATCCCAGTAAATACTCAGAGCAGCCCGTCTGGCACCAACAACCATGCCACGTTCAAAGTCACTTCAATCACCTTTCTTCATCATTTTGATGCTCCGTTTGAACTTCAGCAGCTCGTCTTCACCATGTCGACATGACTAAATGTTAATGAGCTGCTGCCATTTGATTGGCTGATTAGATATTGGCATTAACAAGCAGTTAAAGAGTTGTACCTAATAAAGTGGCCGGTGAGTGTATGTCAGTTGTTGTTTCAACGTTAAAATGTTAAATTCTGAAAAACAAAATTCTCATGAATCAACATTGAAATTTCCAAACGATCTGTTTCAACGTTGATTCATTTTTCAGAATCAGACACATAGTTCAACAGTGATTCAACCACGGTGTGACGTAGATTCAACAGTGAAGAAACATCAGAGTGCCAACTGGGTCATTCTTGTTGGAGCCTGTTGATGCAGTTTGGTTTGATGACGCACTCACAGAACATGCACAGGCTGAATCATTTGGACTTTCTGCAAAGCTGCATTGGAAAAGTTCATGATTAAATGTGTAGCATCATGTAAGGGGAACATTTCTCTGCACATGCTGACCATGTTATGAAGGAGCAGATCTGCACACGTAGTCAATATCAATGCCTTTAAGAACCGTTCGGGAAAAAAATAAATACTATAAAAAAGAAACTAATTAAAATCCGAATACTTTGAAGTGAGTTACAGGGTCAGAGATTTCCATTCATCTCCATGGAAACACTTCAGGTCTCAACACCATGGTGAGTTTTAACCATGGATGTGGAGCTGGATGTCAGACTCACAGATGAGTTCCACTTATTTAAATTAAAAGTGCTCACTCGGCGCTGAAGGCCAAACGTTCTCTATCCCTCTGTTTGCTTTCACATTGGATGGTAAATGGATCTGCATTTGTAACACTACCTGTCACATTCACACATATATTCACACACTGGTGACCGAGGCGACCACACAAGGTGCCGCCTGCCACTCAGTTAAACATTTACACGCATTCACAGCGATTTAAGGTTCAGTATCTCGCCCATGTGGACCGGAGGAGCCAGGGATCGAACTGCCACACTTCCGATGAGTGGATTTTCAGCGTGATCTGTGGAGCTGAAACTTCAGGTGCACAGTGAAACAGTAGCTTAATGTTTTTAGAGGTGTTTTACCTGTAGCTTATGATCTGTCTTTTCTTCCTCCAGAGAGCGGCATACCGGCCCAGGTTGTGGCTGCCATCGACATAAACACCACAGCAAATCAAATCTACAAGCACAATTTCCCCGACACCGTCCTCTGGAGTAAGACCATTGAGGTGGGTGGAGGGTTCAGGCATGGCTGCTTGCATCTGGACAAACCAGTGATTTAGACTTCAATTTTAACTTTGCAGTGTTTTTACTTTTGATATAAAGTTTTCTTTATTTTTCCTTTAGGGCATAACACTTGACGACTTCAATAGATTATCTTTTGACATGATTTTGATGAGCCCTCCTTGCCAGCCGTTCACCAGGTAGGTCTTGTGTGTTTTGTATGCAGTAAATGGACGTAGCTACAGTGACGTCACCCATTGGTTTGTGGAGTCCCGTTCGAGCAGCTGCAACTGGCCCTGACACACGAGGCTGACAGTCAGCTGACGGTGATGCCCTATTCTGTCCACTGTGTCCCGCACCGTTGCTGCTCGTTTTGGGCCTATTCCACATGTTGAATCGGCGTGGGCGACAGCAGAGACTGTCTGTGAATAAAATCGCTCTGATTGGCAGTTCAGCTCTGCACACGAGAAGAGAAACAGAAGTGAGGAAAGTAAACAGCTCGAGCTCAGTCCAGAGAGAATGAGACCAAAACAGACTGGTTCCAGAAGGTCTGAATTTTTTTCTTTATCCTGTGAGCTCTTTGGCAGAAGTGTTTCCTGATGGTGTGCTGTATTGTTCACTGGCACACGGTAAATATTCTCTGATTGTGTTGCTAATGTGCTAACTAGCGTCAAGAAGGTCTTCCTGTTTCCTTTTTGCACTACGATTACAGACGACCGCTGTCTGCTGTTGTGAAGAGTTATTTCCTCTCACGCAGGCACAGAATTTATGTAACTGTAGTCTTTGCGGTGTGTTCATGTGCACATTTTTGGCCAAGACTCGGCAACATGAGGCGACACAGCTTGGGACCTTCGCTGCTGCTAGCTCTGTGAAGTCGGTGGATCAGAGCCTTAAAACGACCAAACTCTCTTCTGTAATTTACCATTTTACACCTCATCTGTCTCAAAGTTTCTTCATTTAAGAGCATAATAACTTTGTCTAAATCATCACGACAAGTGTTTTCTATCAGTCTCTCTGTTTCTCACTGAGATCTTTTGTTTTTCTCTGTGCAGGTTAGGACTTCAGGGTGACATCGCTGATCCCAGAACCAAGAGCTTCCTCTACATCCTTGATCTTCTGCCAAGGTCTTTAATCTCCAGATTTAGTTTTTTCTTGGTCAGTCTGATCCTCAGCAGTGCCTGGGA
Source organism: Epinephelus moara (assembly GCF_006386435.1). Classification (NCBI taxonomy): domain Eukaryota; kingdom Metazoa; phylum Chordata; class Actinopteri; order Perciformes; family Serranidae; genus Epinephelus; species Epinephelus moara. Next base: position 36,282,923 of record NC_065516.1, on the reverse strand, counting down.
GGTGGCCTGGCACCTCTTCAGCTGCCAGTCCACCCTCCATACTTGGTCTGTATGGGGACTTGAACCGGCAACCCTCTGGTTCCCAATCTGTTTATGGATTGTGTGCAGCGGGTTTAGGTGTGAGGTGTAGATTCCACACAGCTCTATAAATGAGGCCTCAGGTGTGTTGTCTTTGTCGTGAGTCAGGGCTGGATATTTTATAAGAACAGTTCTTCTTCTTCTTCTCTTGCATGTGGCGACGGTGTGTGTCCAGGCTGTGCAGGTTACCTCGCTTCATCCTGCTGGAGAATGTGAAAGGCTTTGAGACCTCATCTGCCAGGTAACCATGGAGACTGCAAGGGTGCATCAAAAGGCCTGACAGCTGAAGGCTCTGGCTCCTGATCTACTTTTGGAGACTTTAGGGACCACGAGTAACCCTGCGTTCTCAGAGCGCAGTGTTCTGGTGGGATAATATGGCACTATGAGCTCACTAAGATATGACGGAGCTTGACCATTTAGAGCTTTATAAGTTAACAGTAGGATTTTAAATTCAATTCTGGATTTTACAGGGAGCCAGTGCAGAGAAGCTAAAACAGGAGAAATATGATCTTGTTTCTTAGTTCCTGTTAGTACACGAGCTGCTGCATTCTGAATTAGCTGGAGAGTTCTTAAGGACTCACTAGAGCTACCTGATAATAGACAGTTACAGTAATCCAGCCTTGAGGTAACAAAAGCGTAATAGACAGTTACAGTAATCCAGCCTTGAGGTAACAAAAGCGTGGACCAATTTTTCTGCATCTTTTTGAGACAGGTCAGGCCTAATTATGCGCCCATGCCGGCAATACCTGTGGCCTGATGTTTTCAGGTTGACCGTCCGTCCCATCATTGTGAAATTCTGAAAAAACCTGACTAGATTTTCTGCCATTTTGAATTTTTAGAAAAACATATTTTGGACATTTCCTCCTAAACCGGGCCGATTCGTAGCACATGAATGGACCTAACTCCACAACCTTTGGGCCAATCATCACAAAACTTGCAGGGTATGTTCAACAAAAATGATGAACCACGTGCGTTAAATAATTTTAATATGGGGCACCACCTGTTCCTAGTGATGGCCAAATGAAGCCTCATGAAGCATTTTCTTTCTTTTATGAGCCCACTAGATGGCGCTTTTTGTTCAACAAAAGGTTGAAATTCTTTGAGCCTCTCTCTTTAAACCATGAGCGCCATCTAGTGGGCTCAGAAAATAAAGACAACGCTTCATGAGGCTTCATTTGGCCATCACTACCCGTTCCAAATGAGTGCAATGGCTTTTCAAACATCAGCAAACTCTGTGGACCTTTTAAACTAAGCCTTTAATGCATCACCCCAAAATGTTTCTACAATCGACCAATAGGAAGCGACAGTGTTTCCAAAGAAGAGCGTGGCCCAGTAGAGATTTGGATGTTAACGAATGAGCTTCTGTCCGATCTTCATAAAACCTGTTGGTAATCTTTAATGCAGGTGTCATGAACTGTCAGAGGTCTTGATCTTAACCAGCTTTCAAGTTTTAAGGCCCTGACACACCAAGCCGATGGTCGGCCGTCGACCAAAGTCGGGCCGTTGGTGAGCGTCTGTCGGCCTAGTTTTTGCGGTGTGTCCCGCACCGTCGGCACTTCGGCGACGTCAGCTTTTCAGCAGATTGAGCATGTTGAATCGGTGGCAGAGCTTGTTGGTGAGAGAGATCACTCTGATTGGCTGTTCAGGTTTATTTCCTCGCCCCTGTAGCGAGTGAATCTGCCTGTAGTGAAACCGGGGCTAACCGGTGCTTCCTCCTCAGGCTCCACTTCACTCAGCTGCCCGACAGACCCGCTGCTTCTTCCCACTTTAACCTGAATAACAAACCGGAGCTAGCTGGGAGCGGCTAGCGGAGCGTTAGCCGCAGCATGACCGGAGGGAAGCACAGCCAGTTAGCCTCCGCTAGTCTCTGAGCTAGCCCCGGCTCTCCGTTTGGATCCAACCGGAGCACCGAGCCCTGGTTTGTTATTCAGGTTAAAGTGGGAAGAAGCAGCGGGTTTATCGGGCAGCTGAGTGAAGTGGAGCCTGAGGAGGAAACACCGGGACCGTCTGGATGTAATAGTCCGTGGAGGTGCTGCGAGCTCGGCTGCACAGATAGGAAACCTCTCAGCTGACAGGATGTACCACTCTCTCACTCCACGCTCTCTCACGCAGGCGCAGAACGTACGTGCTACTTGGCCGTCGGATGTAGTCCGTGTAGTGTGGTCAAATGCAACTGACACAGGGCGACGTGAGGCGACGCAACAGTTGGCTTTCGTCGCCGCTAGTTCTTTGATGTCGGTTTGGTGTGTCCGCACCTTTAAAGGTCAACGCTGATTTGAACCCCAGAATCGCTGCTTGTAGCTTTATTTAATAACTGGGATTTTTGTTGCATATTTAAACTCTGTTAGGTCTGTTATTCATCAACCACGCTTTGAAATATTTCCAATCTCACTCTTGAACCATGGTTATGGTGGTGCACAGGTGTCAGAGTGAATCTGTCCTCATGTGATGCTTCTGTTCTCCAGGGAACGTTTGGTGAAAACACTGACGGACTGTGGATACACTTTCCAGGAGATCATGATCTCTCCCACCAGTGTAAGAAAGACACACTGTTCGACTAGTTTCCTGAAGTACATCTGCACTGTAAGTTATATTTATATCACTGTTGTGTTCATAAATCCAGGTTGGGATCCCAAATTCAAGACTGCGTTATTTCCTGCTCGCCAAGATTTCAACAGAAAACTTCAGCTCAAAGGTGAGGCGTCCTGACAGTAATCCTGGTATCATGAAATGTATCATAGAAATATTTTAGTGCAAACGTGTTGGTACTAAACCTCGTGGAAACCTGCCATGTCTGTAATTGAAGAAATTACCAGGTGTTTTGGATAAGAAATTGTATATGTACAGGTGATTTGGTAGTCAGTCATTTTGATTCTTTGGGTGGGTAGTCAACAACCAACATCCAAAGAGCTCCAATAAAAATTAACGTCTTGGCAACCAGACCAGGCGTCGAATGGAGACAGGCCTTTATTTGGCAAAATGTGCAGCTACACCAGTCCACCGTTAGGACCCCGCAGTACTAGTCGTGTGTGTATATAAGGGTTTTGATAAAGTATGTAATCTTAGATTTTAGATGCCTTTCCACATCCAGCTGAGAGTGATTCCCCTGAGCAGCCCACAGTCTTGAGTCCTCCCCACCCAGGTACCTGCCAGCCAGAGGAGGACCTGCAGGGCAGTCATTTCCTGTATAAACTAGAGACAACGCTGGAAGTCCAGAAGAAGATGAGTCAGAACAACGATCTGTCCATCAGGCAGATCCAAGACTTCCTGGAACCACAGATGGAAGTAGACATGGAACAGCATCTCCTTCCTCCTAAAACGCTGCTGCGGTATGCTCTGATCTTGGACATTGTTCGGCCCACCTGCAGGAGGTCTGTCTGCTTCACCAAAGGGTGGGTACTCTTCATCTAACTGTCACTGGCTCCAGTTGACTCAGTTATTGCAATATTGCACAGGAGTAACATAATGAGTGCAAAGATAACATCTGCATCTTGGAGGGAAGGGTGCATTTAAGCTTTTCAACATTTGGATAAATCACATCAGATATAAGTCCTTCTCTTTCGCCTTTTCTGTTGCAGCTACCGTGAATATATACACCAGTCAGCCACAACATTCAAACCACAGATGACAGATGAAGTGAATAACATTGATCATCTCGTTACAATACAGAGTTCTGCTGGGACACCTTGGGTCCTGACATTCACGTGGCTGCCACCTGACACATTCAACACGCAGACCAACTAAAGAAAGTCAACATATATTGAATCAAAGTTTGAATATATTGAATTAAACTTGAGAAGCTTTAATGAAATCTATAAAAAATTCTCAAATGTAGATTTTTAAGATCTCCTCTTTTTAAACAAGTAGGTCGCCTCTCTAAAAAAATGCATTCATTATTTTACTCCTTAATTTATTTACTTTTATCAGTATTTGTAACAGTCATGCTTCAACAACCCGGCACAAGCAGTGGGCGTGTAGTTACAAAAACTCGGAGTTCACATCCAAGCAGCTCAGGAACTTGCAGAGGTTTGTGCCGGGGACACCACAGTGAGCATACACCTGTTTCTAGATGGAGTATTAGTTAAACCAGGAGTGTAAGTGGGGTGTTTGATAAACTTGTTGATAGTGTTTGTCCCCCCTGCTGTTCCTTTGTCTGGTTGTTTGATCACTCTTTAAACAGTCACACAGTAATGCTGTTCTTTGATTGTATTTATGTGTCGTTTCCATAGCTACGGACGGTATGTGGAGGGAACTGGCTCAGTGCTGCAGTGCTGCACGGAAACAGAGGTGAGGTTTGATTTCACGACGGGCATCGACGAGACCAAACGGTCAAGGACAATGACAAAGTGGATGTCTTAATTCTGATCAGACACGTGGCCCCTCATGCCAAATATCCAGCTGCGTGGTTTCCATGCCAACTGGAAACATGTCAGTGGAGTGCTCCTTATCAACCACGTTTAGAATATAGCTTCAGGTTGTTCTGACAACGTTTCGTGTTTTGCAGGAGTAAATGCGTGTTTAACAGCTCGCCTCCCTTCTTCTCTCTCATTAACTACAGACACGCAAAACTATCGAGGACAATGACATTCGTTGTTAATCGACATATTGAGTCAATCGTATCTGTATTTTTATACATTTACAAGTGAATTTCACAAGTCAGAGATGCAAGCTGCTCAGTGGAGAGAGACCCAGCATGATAGAGGAGCAGAAAAAGAGCTGCGTGTGAGACGCTCCAGATACAGCTCACGCACCAGAGGTCTCATTAATAAAACAATTTGTAGGATCCACACTTAAAATGTATATATGGACAAAAGCCAAAAATATTCGCCAATTTCTCTTCCCCCTGACCCTATGCATCGCCAATGTCCCATCTCCAAAGTGTTGGTAAGCATGGGTCAAAGTTTCTTCCATCCAGTCTGTTTTATAGATCACAACTTTCGTGTGGGAAGTGGCGTACACCTCTTTCAGGCTTTGTCTGTAAAATCCTTTACAGCTCAGAAAGCATCATAGTACTCAATTAAAGAATACGTACATCAAATTTGTACTTTAGTACAGTACCTGAGTAAATGTACTTAGTTACACTCCTCCACTGGAGAGTATCATCAGTGTCATTTTTACCTCACTGTCTATTTTGAACTGGTATCTGTGTGTTTATTGGGAAAGAGTGTATGTTAGCTCTGGCTGTGTGTTTTCCATCACAAGTTTGGTCTTAAATATCATTTAAAAAGGCTTTTGCTCTGTGTGCTGTACAGATGGAGAGTGTGTTTAAAGGTCTGGACCAGTGCTCTGAAGATGAGAAACTCCAGCAGCTGTCGAAACTGAAGCTCCGTTATTTCACTCCCAGAGAAGTTGCCAACCTCATGGGTTTCCCTCAAAGCTTCTGTAAGTCCAGAATCTGTCAGCTCTTAAGACTAAATCAAGGTCGGTCTCCTCAAGGCCCACTCTTCACTATAGCCCTGTTTCCACTGAGCAGTACGGTACGGTTCAGTTCAGTCTGGTATACTTGTTTCCGTTCCCACAGTGAACAGCTGTGGATGGTCCCAACAGAACGTTCCTTAGCGTCCCCATGTTTGGTCCCCCCTCTGTTGGGGTACCTAGCACACAGATCTGGTACTAAAAGGTGGAGCTGTGAAAAAATAACTTCAGTCAGTGGGCCGACTGATCTGTCCCATCCTTGTGAACACGATATCTCAAGAACGCCTCAACAGAATTTCTTACATTTGGCACAAATGTCCACTTAGACTCAACTATGCACTGATTCCTTTTTGGTGGTCAAAGGTCATGGTCACTATGACCTTGTCTGTCCTGTTATCATGAATGCAATATCTCAAGAACGCTGTGAGGGAATTTATGAAATGAACTGATTTTATATTTGGTGGTCAAAGGTCAAGGTTGATGTGAGCTTGCATCCATCCCATTCTCGTGAGCGTTATGTCGTAAGAAGAGTTTGAGGGAGTTTTTCAATTTTGGCACAAACGTCCACTTGGACTGAAGAATAAACTGATTAGAATTTTGTGGTCAAAGGTCACTGTGACCTCACAAAATATGTTTTTGGCCATAACTCAAGAATTCATGCGCTAAGTGTAACTAATTTTGACACAAATGTCTAACAGGATAAAATAATGAAGGTCAAAAGGTCAAAGGTCAGCTTGACTGTGACATCATCATGTTTTAACGTCATATCTCAGGAACAGAAGGGGAGACATTTGGTCAGATACTGAATTGGTGACTCTAATCTTGAAACTGTGCTGATTGTATAGATCTTCTGTGTGTGAAGCATCCACTGGACAGGTGGGCGGAGTCATACAACCACAGGGTGGACTGGTGGGCGGAGTCATACAACCAGGGGCAGTAGTTTTGGTTTAATCTGTTCGTCTGTTTGATGGAGACAAAATTTCTATTGATCCTTTTTCCCCAGATTCCAGCCTTAATGTGATATTGAGCTTTTTGCATATTATTGGATGGAACACATACCCAAGAGTTAATTTTGTTTCTTCCTGTGACTGAATGTGTTTGCAGCCTTCCCGGAGCACGTCACCACCAAGCAGCAGTACAAAGTCCTAGGAAACAGCCTGAATGTGGTGGTGGTGGCCAGACTCCTACAGCTGCTCGTCTCCTAGCACCTGAAGGAGGAGACCATCCTGTGTGTCATTGTGGATGACGTCATAGAGAGCTCTCGTTCCAGTGGACATGTACATAGTCTACTCAGTGTTGCAGATGTTAAATGTTGGCCAAACGCTGGAACATTGTAAGTTACATGTTTCTGACATTTCACTTCAAGCAGTACATGGCTGCACATGAATGTTTTATTTTTTATAATTATAGATTTTTTAATAATTTAAATAAAAAACGAAAAAAATAACCTGTGATGGTAATTGTTTTCATTAGTTTTTTAATTAAGTTTTTTTTTGTTTTTTTGTATTTTGTTTAACCTGATTGAAAATAATGCATTTCCTAGGTTTATTCTTATGCAGCACTGTCTATCACTATTTATCTACAGTATTTAGCACTATCTGAAACTATGATTTTACGGTAACACTTTATATTAAGGTACTGTAATAAGCGTTAATTAATGCTTAATAAGCACCAATTAACAGTTAATGAGCGCTTATAAGACAGAATAAGATGTTTATTACCATTAGTAAGACACTAAGTGTTAATTATAGCATAATTAACACAAATAAATGTGGTTATTGTTCCATAATTAACCCTTATAAATTGTAATTAATGTAAATAGACATCTTATTAATATTTAGCATAGGTTTATAAACTGTTACCAAAGTTTCTATTAAGTGCTTATAATACTCCTATAAGCAATAATAACTCAGTCAGTTATGCTGTAATAAACACTTAGTCTGGTCTTATTAATGTTAATGTTAAGACAGATCGTAACATCTACAGGCCTCCCTGCTGTCAGAGCAGCATGTGCCAAAATCTGTGGACAGAGCTCAAAGAGCAGAGCATGAAGACGGCCCAAGAATCTCACAGAGCTAGAAGCCTGGGTGAAAATCCTCCAAACAAGAACTGAGAGACTCTGAGCTGGATACAAGAAGTGTTTAGAAGCTGTGAAGATTGAAATTAAAAAGTAATCTTGCCTAAAATATTGAAGAAATGTTTCATCTTTAACCTCATGCCTTGTGTGAGTTTTGCTGGGCCGTCTTTTACCCTCTCGCTGAACACTCTCCCATAAAGGACCCAAGACAGGAGCTGGCTTTAGGCATTTTAATGGAAGCGATGTAAACCTGTAAAACAATACAAAGACATTTACTGTAAGTGCCATATAACAATCATGCAAGGTGATATATAAATGTATAGAAGCAGAGATGTGTAACTGTATCTTCACACAAATGCAAGGGCAAACATAACATAACTAGTATGGTGGGATAAACGGCTGATTCAAACCTCTTGATTATGTAGCTGTATGTGAACAAGGCCAGTAGATGGCACTAAACTGCCCAAAATGGAAGCGATATAATGAAGACAACTGAAAAACAAGTGTGACATGCAGAAGCACAACAGACGGACCTCTCATGGTAGGTTTATTGTGGTGCCACATTTTTTTCCCCATTTTGTAATAATGGAGTTAATGGTGCTCTGTGGGATGTTCAAACTTTTGTATATTTGTTTTCAAACCCGGCTCTGATCTGTTCTCCAGAACTTTACCCCCGACCTGTTGGGAGAGCTCCTTGGTCTTCATGGTGCTGCTTGCTTTGTGGTATACCTTGCTTAGTGCTGCTGCAGACTCTGGGGCCTTTCAGAGCAGAATATGTACTGAGATCATGTGACACTTAAAGGGATAGTGCAGCCAAAAATGAAAATTCAGCCATTATCTACTCACCCATATGCCGAGGGAGGCTCAGGTGAAATTTTAGAGTCCTCACATCACTTGCAGAGATCCAAGGGGAGAGGAGGTAGCAACACAACTCCACCTAATGCAGGCTGACGGCGCCCCAGATTCAAACGTCCAAAAACACATAAACCACAAAATATCTCCATACTGCTCGTCCGTAGTGATCCAAGTGTCCTGAAGCCCCAACATAAAAAGTTGTTGCTCTGACTGCCTCTTTGTGCACCACGCTCACATGTGTTCACATGCTTTTGAGCACACGTGAGCACGTTTCAATTATGTGTTTTTGGACTTTTGAATCTGGGGTGCTAAGTCCAGTGTCAGAGTCAGTGTCCTGCTACAAACACTTCTACCTTTATGCAGTTAATACAGGTGAATCCAACTCCATGTGCACAGCTGAGAAAGTAGTCCTCATAATGTCACAATCCTCAGTGAACTATCTAAAGAACATCTATGGGAATATACACAAAGTGTAATGAATGCAGTCTAATAAAACAGTCCTCCAATAAATCTCTCCATGCTTGTCAGAATGTTCAGTTTGTGTTCGTACTAGCATGTCAATCAGCTGTGCTAGGAGGCTCCAACCCACAAGACTTAAGTGTTTCTGTGACACATTTTCTTTTATTCTGGTAATAAACTGATAGTCAGTGATCAAGATGTGGAAAAGCTAGTCTGTTTTTTTAAATGCCCACTGTGTGCATTATTACTTTTTATTTATTTGCACATAGCCTATTATGGACACGTATGTATGAAGAGTATATTTACCAACCATCCAGCATTTGCACTGTCGACAATAAATAAAGCTAAAAAGCATTACTTTTTCTATTTACGTTCAGAATAGGGCTGAGCTCTTCTGATGTATGTACGATTGCAGTAACTCTAAACCGCCACCAGATGGCATAACACTAATTCCTGGTTGACCTGTGAAGTAGTGATGGCCAAATGAAGCCTCATGAAGCCTTTTCTTTATTTTCTGAGCCCACTAGATGGCGCTCATGGTTTAAAGAGAGAGGCTCAAAGAATGGCAATTCAGTGTGCTTTCAACCTTTTGTTCAGGCTCAGAAAATAAAGAAAATGCTTCATGAGGCCTCATCTGGCCATCACTACTGTTAACTTCAGTGTTATCCTGCCATCTGGTGACGGTTTAGAGTTACTGCAATAGCACAAATCCATGTAATTGAATGGCACCACATCAAGCAATTATGTATTACCTTTTATCAATAGCCAGTACAAATAGCCTACTAGCCCACTCAATCAAAACTTGAGGGGAATGTAGTTTCACTTGATTAACTGGTGCAAATAGCCTATTGTGTATGTGTATGTGTATGTGTTATGTATTAGCTACATTCTCCATTGACCCTCCTGCTCTCAGAGGGCGCCTCAGTCAGGGTTTCTGAGGTATGAACAGTTTATAATCATGACAGTTTATAATTACACTTTGCATAAATGTATATAAAAGTATTATGTTAATCATTTAATAGACTAGTTCATTTCAGTAATTACAAGAAAAGCTTAATGTGGAAATTAAAGGTTTATTTCACATTACTCATGCCATTATGTATGGTTTAACAGACACAGACAAAGGCAAACAAGTGTACAACACTGTGGTTTATAGTCAATTAGAAAATGTGTTGGCATAACTTCAAGTCCACTACATTACTCGAACCTCACTCACACAATAGAATGAACTATCATGGTATTTATATTCGAGGATATAACGTGTGGGCTTACACACATGAATCACAATGCATCACTCTCTATCAAATCCTTCATATTTAATGGCTGTTGTCATGACGTTTTTGAACGACTCATAGTCTGACATGTGTGCAACGGGGAATGTTATGGTGTCCGTGCAAGCACTGACTGTTGGGTAACAGATTGTGTGGTTAGGCATGTTGTGACAGTCATGGTCAAACTTCACTGTGATCTTGAAGTTCTGGCGATCAGAAAGAAGAAGATGTCTGTGGGCTTGACCCGTAATCCACTGCATCACTGAGGGTACAGTTGGGGTGTCTTCAGACATGGCATCTGGTTCAGCAACTTGGAAAAAAAATATCTCCAGTCAGTATATATATTGGCTTACATATGATGTAATGCTCATTGAGTTTGGTAATCTTTGGTAACTGGTAATCTTTTGTTTTCTGATTTACTCCCCTTCTCTCCTAATATGGTAGCCCATTATACCCAACCCATCATACTATTGTCCCATAGATGTTGAGGATTTGCCACAACCTTGCGGTTGGCGATCCAAAAGACACAGCTAGCTACCCAACTCTCTCAAGCTCAGCACCGTAACTCAAACACCAGACTGGGTCGCTGTGGAGTGACAAACCCTCATGCCAAAATTAAACTAACCACCCTCTGGAGTGGCGGCCCAAATATGACTCCCCTATGGAATCCGGACATATTTGGGATCATGGTGGGCAGCTGCATCAGACACCTGATACTTCGATCGCAACACCACTGCGGACCCCTAGAGTGGAAATCTTAAATCACAATCAGCACTTTCAATGAGTAGTTGTAGACATACCTTCCAGCTCGTACAGGAAGTCTTGAAAGTGTTCAAGGATCTGGATCTCCTTGCGGTGCTTGTTGCAGCCCCTTTCGCTCATCTCTGGCGCCAGATGGGAAGTGATATAATGAGAGTCCACCTACGATCCAAACATAATGAAACTCATTACATTCTTCTAAAAGTGTCAGAAGAAGCAGCAAAAAGGAAGAAAGGACGTACCATGGTATAATAAAGAGATGGTCCAAGGAAGCTCTTCAAGAAAGTGTATAAATCTTTTATTTTATGTGGCTTATATCATAAATCATCAACATGTTTCAGCCTGACGTTGGCTTTCATGAGGATGTAAGCCGCCTGGAAAAAAAGGCATTTTAAACATTCTTGAAGAGCTGCCTTGGACCATATCTTTCTTATTCACCTTGGATACCTCCTCGTGAGTAAAGAGCACCTTCATGTTTTTCGATAAGTTTACCTGAGGAAGGAATGCAGCCCTCTCCTACCGATTTTTTCATAAAGGAAATACCATGACCTACAACTATGCTATAGCAACACTATTGGACAGCATACCGACTCGTCGTCTCCAGCGACGAACAGACTGCGGCACTCTTCCGTCTTTGCCTGCATCACTTGGGAGAAGTCGTAGATGTCCAAGCCCTCACGGAGTTGCTGAAGCATGGGCATTCTTTTCGTCATGACATGCAGGCCGATTGCTCTGAATACAAAGAAATCAAAAATCATTCATCTCCAGGGCAAGCAAACCTTTCCTTTGCCATACAGTTATATCCACATAAGTATTTTTTACAGTGTTCCTACCTTAGAATGTTCTCTTTGTGTTCCATGTCGATCTTGCCAGTATAGCCACAATCCAGAATGTCTGCAGTGTAGTCGGTCAAGTCGGACGCCTCTGCAGCCTTAAACGCAAATTAAGAAAAAAACTTTACAAAGTGTTGATTCAACTGTAATATCATTTTGGAGGATAGTTGGTGAACTTTAATTGTATAATACAATAATCAACACATCTAAAACTGTTTTATAATCCAGTCAGTCCTAAAATTTAAACATACTGTGGTTATTAGCGGTGATAAACTCGGGTCCAGGACATGATCCAATGAGAGCTTGCCAGATACTAGAAAGTCGTAGCACCACGGCTGGAGGAAACGTGGTGCAGGTCCACCTTGGGCAATGCTTGTAGCAAAGATTTCACCCGCAATCCTATAAAAGAGAACATGGGAGTTAATGCAGAAAGACAAAGAACTTCAAGCTTTTTAATCACTAGGCTAAAGATTGTAACAAAGGCTACAAATTAATGAAAAAAGAAAGCAATGTATAACCCATTGCCCCACCCCACCCCTCCCATCAAATCCCATCACTGCAAATACCTGAAGAGCTCTTCAGCAAAGTCATTCACCGAATATTTGGGCATTTTGGACTTCCCACCTTCAAAAAGGCGTTGCTCAATCCCAGATACCATTGCTTAGAATCAACAACAAAACAATTAAAACCATTAGACAAGACAACACAAATGTTATACTGTATATTGCCAAATTGGTTTTTAAATGTATTTCCCCTTTTTAAAATTAACTAATGAATGGCCACTACTCACTTGTCAGAAACTCCTTTCTAAGGGCCCCTGTATCGATCCCCGCTTCTCCGAGGAATTTCATCCTTAAGGGATTAAGTGGTGTAGCCTTTTGTTTACGCTTCCACATCTTGAGACCTCTTTCGAGCATATTATGTCGAGACACACACAGCTCAAAGGTCTTGCTGAAATCCATCTTTGTTATCAGCCACATGACCACATCCTCCTCACTGTGAAAAATAACACATCTGAATAACCCTCTCATTGTATACAAATACAGTAAGGTAGAGGTCTCACCAAAATGAAAATTCAACCATTATCTAGTCACCCTTGTGTCAATGAAGAGGCAGGTTAAGGCAGCTCCATTTGCACAAGGGTGTCTAGATAATGGGTGCATTTTCATTTTGGGGTGAACAATCCCTTAAAAGCTACATGAATAATAACTCGGACTTACCATGAGATATCATCCATCGCAGTATGGAGCTCCCTCTCAGGTGAGGTTGTGTCCTTAGTTCTATAAGGATAAAGGCATTAATGTACAAACAAATCCAGTTCATGTCAGCTCTCCCCATATCATTCAACCAAAATAAATAATTAACACAAAACATATGACATCCTGAGTGCACACAGCAAGACACCCCCCCCCCAAGACAGAGCATGAAGAAATAGGTAACCATTACCTTTGGCCACAATGGCTGACATGTTCTTCAATAAGCAGGACGGGGAAGATATTGCTACATATAGGGCACTGGACATCCTCTTCCTGGATGGACAGACAGACACTGTATCTCTGTGAAGAAATGCTGGTGTGTTGCGACTCTCACAATCACAGGACAGTTCAGCACAAACAAAAGGATTAAGTACAAGGCATTAACATCTCCTACATAGGAGACAACTTCTCAAATATGGTTAGATATGTAACAGTTACTCCACCTGCTGAGGGCAGTGGTCCTCTTCAGTCTGCCCTGGCACTGGAGTTTGCAAAAATTCAGAAAATTTGTTGTTGTCATCATCAGAGATCATCTAAAAGATTTAAGCACATTTCAAGTTTAAGATATTCATACTCAGTTAACTTTAGAAATTTAATATCCCTAAACAAAGTCTAGAAAAAAAATTCACCTGGCTAGCACATTTTCGGTCATGTAGAACCAGCATTTGGACTGGCATCTCTACAAAACAGTGTTTGCAGCTGGCCTTTGGCATTAAAGCAAATTCTGGGGCATTTGCTGGGAGTGGTGAGAGGTCCAACTCATCCTGAAGAGGTACTATGTAAAGAGTGCGTTTCCCACCATCTGAAATATTCCGGAGCATAGCACCAGTGGAGCCCTCAGCCTCAAAGGGGATTGCAGACATTTTTCTCCTCCCATTTCCACCTGGTAAAATTAAACATGATTGAAAAAATGGATATGCGGAATAACAAATAACATAGCATTTATGTAGTGCTTTTCCATCAATAAGAAGTTTGAGGTGCTCAAGGCGGGGGGGGACATCATCACAACCAATGTGTAGCTCCCACCTGGATGATGTGAAGGCAGCAGCTAATGCACACTAATGCTCACTGTAGTGAGAGGTCATGAGGGAGTTGAGAGCCCAGATGTTTGTTACCATTCTCTGTTGCATTACCCATTTTACATAAATGAAGTGTCAATTTACATACTGCACATTACCTCCTGCTTTGTAAAGCAGCCACCGGTTCTGCAGCTCCACCATTTTGGGGTAAGTGGCCTGCAATATCCTTAACAACTACATTGAAAGAAAAAATATTATTTAGACAGCGATTGAATTTAGTTAAACAGTGAGGACATTTTCAATGTCATCCTGAGGACAGTGTCCACATGAAAGGGACAAAAATTATATTGTCTAGAACTACACAACTACAACGTGATTGCTTCTGCATACCTCCACATATGTCACATCGCTGTTAAGAGAAACCGTCCTCCTTCCCAGTCCAGCCTGCATGAAGGCCAGTTCATCAGACGGAAGAGGCGCAAGTTCTTCATTCGAAGAAAGTAAAAAAAAATGTATATCAAAAGGCTTCGATATTTTTGGGTGCTTCGACGCCAAGCTACCGAATCCACTTGTTGATGGCCGTTTTCGACCACCCCGGAAAAATTCAGGGAAGGACCTGTATAATTGAAAAATAATAATGATTAAAGGTACTTAAGACAAAAACAGAATATGGATGTTGCCAGACTTGTTACCAACAGGCAAAGATCAGGCTACACAAAACTACCTACAAAGCCTACGACTAAAAAGCTAAAAAAAAAACTGTTGTGTGCCCCAGACTGGCTTCATCACTCAAAATAGAGGGGTGCATCTGAAAAAAGTACTTAACATTAACCATATTTTACCGATCTAAAGGACTCATGGTGGAGGAGGCACTACAGCTATTTATATATCCACGTGTATGTGTATTAGTGCTCTGCATTACTGAAACATAATACAAATGTATTTTTTTGCAGACACTGAGGGCTATGTATACGTTATTTATCTGACCCGGTTAACCCTCGGGGGTCGCTCATGTCGGATACCACATGAGACGACTCTCGTTACTATTTTCAGAATATCTCCGGAAAAAAATGATGTATAGAACTTGATTGAGCAATACAGGGTTGAGGTTATACAAGCATTAATACACAAGGAGACATGCCCTCCTTTTTACACAACAAATGTAGCTAAACCCACCATCCGGTAGTAGTAATTTGTGCATGCCGAGATTTCCCACATAGACGTCCCCCTAATGATTCGATACATCACGTAGAATTGCATCTTAGAGAACATAACACACGTGTTAAAATATAATGAAGATGACGGCACGTATAAACGCAGCGGCTTGGTACTCTATGCTAGTGCTAGCTACTAGCTAGTACTGCTAGTGCTAAGTGCTGAACAGAATTTCATTGTATAATGTACAATGACAATAAAGTTGTCTAATTCTTATAATTAAATTGTATTGTTCGCATTCTTCTCTTCGTCTTCTCCGTCGTCTTCTTCCTCTTCTTCTTCAGCGAATAATACACAGACCAACTTCCAGTATGGACTTCCGGTATGGATTGGATATATGGCGGCACCCTTGTCTGCCATCTTGTCTGCAGCTGGGTCCCTCTCAAATAACGCAGCGCATCTATGCCGGCGAATCGACCATGGTGGATGAATGATTTAGTTGAATTCAACTCCCAAGACGATCCTCACCAAGCTGTCAATTCGATTGAGACTGGCCAGTAGGAACGTGGTCCCGCCCATGACATTATTTTCGCAGCGAAAGCAAAATCCTGACACGAGAGCAAAGACTTTAATGTTTTGAGAGAAACAATTTTTTTCGAGAAAATGTTTTCACACTGATAGCAAAAAAATAATATTTGAGAGTAAAAAAAAGTTTTTTCAATTTTTAAATCTCAAATTATTATTTTTTTTATATTCTATGACAAAATACTTTCTCTCAAAACTTTTTTTAGTCTCAAATATTATTATTTTTTGCTATCAGTGTGAAAACTTTTTCTCTCAAATATTTTTTTTTCTCTCAAACATTTTTTTTCTCTCATATTTATTTTCTCACATGTAATAAAGACACAAATCTAACTCCATATGCTGCTAGCAGGGCTAAAATGAGAATGATTCTACACCCAAATTTTGGATGTTTCTAATGAACGTTTCCATTCGATGCGTCCTCTGTGGATCCATGTGTTTCCTAACTAAGGCCTACTCACTCCTCCGAACAGAATTAGGAGAAGTAAAACATCCTTAATGATGATGGACCAGAGTGGAAGGATATGAAATGAAAGAAATTAGAAACTCTGCAGTGTGCAAGCTTTTGTTGTCTGTCCATACCTGAGAGGATCCTTCAGTCCAGCCGACAGCAGCTTCGCTCCTGAGTCTCCTGGATGATTGGAGCTCAGAGCTGAGGCCAGAGAGGCACAGCCTTCCTCTGTGATCTGACAGCCTGACAGACTGGAATTAGGAAAACATTGTAAAATCAGTGTCGGCAGGAAAACCCCACACATTCTGACACGAATATGAACCTAAAGCAAGATGGGCAGGATTCAGATGATTAACTTTTTTTAAAACTTCTTACCAGTCCTGCAAAATTCACCTCAATTCACCTAAAACACACATCCAAGGCACACCCAGAGTACACTGAAACAATCACTGTAATTGCTTCTGTTATTGGGTTATATACATTTCAACACACTGAAAAAAATGTTGTTGTTGTTTTGTTTGTTTTTTTTAAACTTCACCTGAATATTTTCTTGAAAAAAAGTGCAAATGACTAGAACTGGGAGGTATTAGCTAGACAACACAATGGGGCCACATCATGAAGCCTCACATAGTCCAAATACAAAGCAGATAACAATCTCAGAAAAACATATGTAAAATGTTTATTTTCTATGATATTGTGTCCTGGCACTTCTAAAATAAGAGCTTAAAACAATAAACTGAATCTGCGATTATTAGTGAAAAACTAAACACAGACAGAAATGTCTGTTTAAGAGCTACTGTATATAAGTATAACAGTCTGTGATGCCAGTGACACATTCAAAACTGCACTTGAGGTCAGGAGTGTCATTAGTCGCGTTTCCATTACAGTTCTGCGCAAAATAAATGCAATATTTCTAAAGTTTCGACAAAGTACAATTGACCTATGTCTAAGTCCCGCCCTCAAACACAATGAGCCAATCACAGTGTGTATAGCCATTCCCATACACTGGGACATTCTCTGCCTGGACGTCCATTGAAATGCATTACAGAAAGTCACTTTGTTTGGTTTTATGAGCTTTTTCTGAGATTTGAAGTTTAAAAATGGTCAAACGGTGTGCATGGGGTACATGCAACTCTGACACAAGGTATCCTGAGAGGCTGGGCGACCAGGTGTATTTTTTACACTTTAAACCACATCTCAACCGAGAAAAGTGTCTCCTTTGGATAAAGTTGTGTGGTAACGTTAGACCACAACATCAACTCAACGTGAATAAGATTAACAATGATGTCTACATCTGTTCTAAGGTAAGTCAACATTGTGTTTGAGGCAACATATTGTCACTTTGCTGGAAAGAAATATAAAGTTATCTTTAACATCTCTAGCTAACGTTAGCTAAAGTTAGCCTAACGTTAGCTCCTAGCTGCGTTGTTCATCATGTCACCTTGTTTGCTGGGAGTTCATTAGCCTATTTTGTTCTAGTTTTGTACTTTGGTGATCGTACATCATTGTTAGCTGTTGTCCAAAGGGCTCTAGTTAAGCTAACGTTAACTTCTGGAGCTTAGCTTCATTAACTTATCTGTAATGGCAGAGATAACAAAGGTTGGCAAACGTTATGCTGAATGATTCAGTGTAAATACTGTAGCACCAAACTAACGGAGAGACACTCTTGGTAAAGATGGTAAAAAGGCCGTTATCCTTTTCTCATATTCTGAGCCAAAAACCTTAACTTCAGTGGCACTTTAACTTGTTGTCTTTGATGGTGACGGCAACCAGATGCGGTTCACAAGCGTACACTGTGACCTGTAAATTTTGGCTTGTAATTTAAGCTTTTCATCGACCTTCTCAACAATAAAATGATGAATATATCCCTCCAATGCGTAGTTTAGGCCCTTTTGGTTACTTCTCAATGACATCTGATCGTTATGTCCCCAAAAATCATCAGTTGCCTCCTGTGAAATGCCGTGTACTGTGACACCTGCCATAGCGCCGGTCACTGAATGTTGATAGCTTGTCCTAGTGAGTGGAGGGGGGCGTGGCTTAGCCATAGGTCAATTGCGACTTGCAGGTGTTTCCATTAAAAGGTGTTTTGCTTCCAAACCATAATTCTCATAAAATCTCATCCCACGAGACTCCACGTTGTTTGCGGAAGTAAGTGCTGTTGCAGTAGTCTACAACTGAAGACGAAGAGAGCGAGTGGTATTCCAAAGGCAAAGCCCTTATGTGTGGCAGCGACCACGGATAAGGGATTTCTGGGAGAGGATCGTGAACAAGGAGTTCACCAATGTCGTGTCCGGTGACATATATTTGCGAAAAAAGTGTTTCCATTACACTTTTGCGATATACCTCTATATCAACACGTCTGAGAAACCACCTCATGAGACCGTAAAAACATTTTCTCGATATTTGAGAGTTTTTTCGAAATGTAGGTGTTTTCATTACCAGTTTTTTATTGCGATATTTAGGTTTTGCGCATTTCTAGGGTTAATGGAAACGCACTTGCTGACTAATAGATGCAAATCCCATCAGGCCAATTGCTGACTACTGATAAGCTCTGGAACAGAGAAAGTGAGGCAGGTCCTTCCTTTCAACACAGGCCGTTGTTGGCTATTGTTGCCCATAGTGACAGTATAGAAGCTCCTATTGGCTCAAGTGAGGTGACAATCAAAAGGTCAGCATTTAGCCACCATTTTGATGGCAATGAATTGTCACATTTACATGCAAATAGGACGTATTGCGTACACTAAGAAGAAAAATGTGATGTTATTATGACCGAAATTATGCAACGGCAGTTTGTGGATATCTATGGATGTAATAATGTGTTTGGACTAAATAAATTACCTAGATTTAAATCACCTGGCCCTTTGGGAGCATATGAACACCATTTTTTGATGGAATAGAATAAATCTGTGGGTTATCATCACAAATAGTAGGTGAGTCATAACTGTTTGTTTGTTTGTTGCTCTCCTGAAAGAAGCATTTATTAAACCTGCTGTGGGGGTTGTATCTTGAATGGTCGGCAATGAACCACAAGGAGCATAGTTTTCTACTGTTAGGTCATCTGAGTACATCACATAAACACAGCAACTACAGCAGTTGTTTACATATGATGATCATCAGAAAAAACTTCACGAGGATCCACAGACATGGAGTCATATTAGCGTTAACAAATACATGAATACAGACCTGAGGATTTCAAGTTTACAGTGTGAACTCTTCAGTCCATCAGACAACAGCTTCACTCCTGAATCCTTCAGGTTGTTGTTACTCAGGTCCAGGTGTCTCAGACTGGAGGACTGGAGGATGGGAACTGAGTAAAGAGCTTCACAGCTTCTCTGTGAGAGGTCACAATCGGCCAGTCTGTGAGAGGATAAGCAAATGAACACAAACAAAATGTTTAATTTCTTATGTATGAAATTGAGCATATTTAAAATTGTTCATATGTCCACTTAAAGAGCTTTGTTGGAGGCCTCTGAAGCAGAGTATTTCTTCAGGTCAAATACGTCCAGATCTTCTTCTGATGACAGTAAGATGAAGACCAGAGCTGACCACTGAGCAGGAGACAGTTCATCTGTGGAGAGACGTCCTGAACTCAGGGACTGTTGGATCTTCTCCACTAGAGAACGATCATTCAGTTCATTCAGACAGTGGAACAGATTGATGCTTCTCTCTGCAGACAGATCCTGTCTCCCCTCAAACACACACTGGAACTTATTTTTGAAATTGGATTTCAGTTTTCGCTGGCACTCACGAAGACTCTCTGAATGAATAAAACAAACATGAAATCAATGAGAGGTGAATGTGAGTTAGGAAGTGTACACATTTCTGTTTTCACAAAATCCTCTCAGCTCAAGTGACAACCAGGTCCTGAATAATGTTATAAATACTGTCAAATTACTTTGTATCCCTCAACAACAACTGATGTGTTGTGTGTCCAAGACATAACTCTATGAACTCCATGATGCCCAAAGAAACCAGGAGGTGGATGACTTAATTACAGAGGAAGATAATATTACCAAGCAGTATTTTACACTAACTCTGTGTGAGCAAACTTCAACCAGAAAAGGCACCAAATGCAGGACTGTCTGCCTGTGTTTCTTGGTTTGGTAACTTCTTCTATAATATGCCAAGGTGCAACACAAAATATGCTTCTGTCTTTGTAGATAAGAGGGAGCTATTAGCCACAAAGCTAATGCTTGCTAATGTTTGTTGAAGTCCTTAAAACATACATGTTTGATCTTTGTTACATCTACTGTATGTTTTTAAGTAATGATTATGACTTACCCTCAGGTTCTGATATGGGTTTTGATAGATTCTCCGTTAGCTTATTTTGAATCATCTTCCTTAAGATAATTTCGGTCACTTTAGTAGTGTTTATAGTGTAGAACTGCACCATCAGATCCACTGTGTCCAGCCTGTCTGCTTTCTCCAGTCGACTTTTTGGGATCACTGGGAATCCTTCTAGGACCTTCTGCTTCAGGTACCACTTGAAAATTTTAAACTCCTCATCTCCCAAATTCTCCAAAGTTTTCCAAACATCTTCTTCAGGTGTCGCCATCTGCCCTCTCTGTGAAGATACAAATGATAGATTGTTTTCAGATACTACAGTTTGTAATGGTTTGTATCATTTAATGAAAGCACAGACTAATAATCGGTACGAAACAATGTATGCTGCTGCACATATTTTCTGACAATCAGCCACTGAAAGGAGTTAGAATTAGACATTCTGATAGTCCTATTTGATTGTGTGATCTACATGTGAGGATTGTGTTTTCTGAGATGGAACAGAGTGATGATATAATAGCTGTGAATTATTTCCAGTTTCCAACATGCATTTTACAGGATATTACAACAAACAGGGCTCCACTAGTCAAACCAGGCGTGTGTCAGTGTGAAGATATTTGAACTACCGACTCTTCTACAGTGCAGATGCTTTGCTGCTTGCTCTCACCTTCGCTTGCATCTTTTTGCTGATGACAACAGTCAATTGATTAGTGAAGAACGTAATCAGCAGATTAACCCATAAAGAAAATAATAATTACTTTAAAATGAGCTCCACCAAATATATAGAATAGTCCATTCTGATAGATATTTCCTACCTGATAGAATGAGCTACTCTACTTATAATTACATTTATAGAGGCTGTATGTCTGCTTCTCACACATAGGGTTAATTCAGGGTGAGTGGGACAGTAAAAGTAAATTGGCTGTATTTTCTCCCCTGGTCACTGAAAATAAAAACCTTTTTTTTGCTGAGCCTTGCTGTGAAACCACATTATCAAAGTTGCTTACACTCATTGGTGTGATGTCACATGTGGGGGCGGGGCCAACATCAAACAGGAAGTTGACCCTGCATAACCCAAGGTGAGGAAAATGGCACAAGATTTTGATTGTTATGATCCTAAGGTTATAAAAAATGTTTCAGTCAAGATATTGCAGAAATATTTGCTGGAAACATGAATTTGATGCACCTCTACAATAACATCAGAAAAATATAAGTTAAGATCATGTTTATATTTATGGAATATGTAATTTTGGGAGTGTACCAAAAGACACTGGTAATGAGTGATCAATCCTGCCATAGTTAATCATTATATATGTTCCAGATTAATAGTTCCTAATCTTCTCATGTGTGCAGACCCAACATCTACCACACAGTTGTTGATGGAGCACTTGGATTTTGCTGCTAGCCCAACTACCTAGCTAGCAGAACAGCAAGTGTACCCAGCCTACTGGGGATGCATGATAACAGATTATTTCCCAGCATCTAATTTGCAGATTGTCCCCAACTCTTTAAGCCTGTTGTTGATGATAGGATATATAGAAACACACACACACACACACACACACACACACACACACACAGTGTTTATAATTTACCATGTTCTATGAAATTTCGACCTGAATTCTGATAAATGTATCCATGAATTTTTGTATTTAGGCATGTTCAATAAAGGTAACAGGCTAAATCATGATCAGATGTGTTGTCCCCAAATTTCACACACAAAAACGATTTTTAGTCAGTTCACAAAAATGGGTATGCCATGCATCCACGGAATATAATCACATCTTCTTTCCTCGTCAGATGGATGGGTAACATCTTCAGCATTACAGAAATGTATCATATGTTGGGTTATTTTTTTAAATCTATAGCCAGAAATCTCACACAATGCAGAAAACCGAAAACTGTCCCACTCACCCTGAACTCACCCAACCCCTCTGTTTCTCTGCTTTGAATACGTGGAATACAACCTGAGGCATCCAGCCATCAGTTATTTGCAGACAGATTCACTAGTTTTGGATGGAGCGTTGTGTTGAGTTGTAGGAGAATTAATTTTTCAACGGTGTGGCCATTTAGTTATCTTTGTTCGCCCTGACAAAGTACCATATGCTGAAGCAGTGAGAAGGGTGGAAGGTCAAAAAAAGCCTACGGTAGAACAGGTACAGAGGCAAAGAACTGGGAAACAGGTTATGTTACATGAGAGTGAGGAAGCTGCTCAGGAAGATACAATCGTGGTTAATAAGAAGACCTTTCTGGCTTTTGTGGTAGAGGCAGCTTGGAAGATAAAAATGGTGGCCAAAAAGAAATCAGATGCAGCACGAGAAGTAGCGTCAGCTGCTGAAAGACTGATGGGGATATCAGGAATAAATCCACAGGAGTTATGGGAGTTCACATACTCTAATGAGTCCAAGTCCTAAACACAAGCCAGTGAGTGGAAGCCAAAACTTGACAGAAGAGGTGCTTGAAGATGAAATGATACGTGGTGAAGAAGAAGAAGATGATGATTATTAAACTCCTTGTGCTGATGTTCTGTATCCTCCAGTGGAATGCTAGAAGTCAATGGACAAGAACTTAAAAAGTTTGTAGAGACCTTTAAGGAGTTGCCAGAAATAATATCCATACAAGAAACTAAAGCTAAAACCGTGCTTGGACTTCGTTATTCCAGGGCATGTTTGTGAAAGAAAGGACAGAAGAGACAGGAGTGGAGGAGGGCGTGCTACGTTTATAAAGCTAGGAATACAATATCAAAGGAAAACAATTAATACAAATTCAGAATGCGTGGTTATTGAGATTTGGACGGGTGCAGGGAACGTCAGCATTGTGAACATGTATAATCCCCCAGATAATAAGATGGAAATGAATGTTCAACTAACTGAACCAGTAATCTGGGTAGGGACTATAATGCGCACAGTGCATTGTGGGGAAGTAGGCTTCATAATGTTAATGGGCAGATAATGGAGGATTTTATAGATAAGCATAACCTAGTAGTGATGAATGATGGCAGGCCAACCTGGTTTAGAACTAACAAAAAAATCACAATCTTGCATTGATATCACACTGGCTGCAACTCAATTAACACAAGTGGGGAGTGGGATATAATGGATGGATGCACACTGGGGAGTGATCACACACTAATTTTGAGCAGATCTGGTAGGATATTGGTGAGGAGCCACAAGAAAAGCCTAGTTCGAGCTAAATGGGATGAGTCTGAAGAAAAGCTAGAAGGAAAAGTGGGGGATGTAATTATGGAGAAAGGGGTAGATGAGTGGTTTAAATCAATATGTGAGGTGATAAACACAGTAGCTTTAGAGACAATACCAATGAAGAACACTGAAAGGAAAAAAAACAATAGTTCCCTGGTGGACTGAAGAATGTAACCGAGCAATTAGAGCGCGTAACAAGGCGTACAGACAACTCAGGAAACATCCAACTAAACAATATGCGATTCAATACAAGAAGTTAAGAGCAATGGCTAGAAGAGCAGTTAAAGAAGCACAAAAGAAAAGCTGGCAAGAAGTCTGTAGCACAATAAGGCCTCAGACAAGTGTGACTCAGGTCTGGGGGCTCATTCATAAAATGACAGGCGCATTTAAGCAGACAAATATACCAGTTCTACACGACAGCAGTGAAGTTGCAGTAAATAACAAAGACAAGGCAAATATGCTAGGTAAAAAAATCCAAAAAGTTCATAGCTCTGAAAGTCTTAGTGGAGACGACAAAATCAGAAGGACTGAAATAATCAACAGGGAGCAGGAAACATGACAGTATATTAACGATAACTCAGAAATCATAGATTTATTTTTCTCACTGAAAGAGCTGAAAAGAGCAATGAAAGCTGGATCAGATTTGAGCCCAGGGAAGGATGGCTTGAAAAAAAAAAATCAGACAGACAGAAAATATAAGTGGCATCACTGTTGGTAAGAAGCAATATAAACTTAGTCTGTTTGCTGATGATTTATTACTGTACTTGAATGATATAAACACCTCCATCCCATATGTAATGCACATTATTACAGAGTTCTCAAAATGAAGGTAGCAAAAACTGAATTATTGATATTAGACAAAAGTATAAATAACCTGGAAAACATAAAACAATTTAATGTGCAAACAAAGAATATTAAATATCTTGGGTGCTGTATCAGTGCAGACAGTTATATAAAGACAATTTTCTCCCATTAATGAAAGATTTTAAGCAAGACATTCAGAAGTGGTCTGATGTGAAGAAGCGTATGGTAACAGATCAGCTGATGCACACTTTAGAAAAGAAAGAGTACTTTGAGTAGAGTACATCAAAGTGGGTTTAGGTTGGGGAGATCGACAATGGACTCTGTGTTAAAATTAGACCTCGATGTAAAGAAGGCTGTAGCCAATAAAGAATCTGTAGTAAGTGTTTTCTTAGATACAGAAAGAGCGTATGACACATTATGGAAAGAAGGACTTATGATAAAGCTTTATAAAGCAGGAATAAAAGGAAGAATGTTTAGCTGGATTAAAAACTTTTTATGTGATAGAACAATCCAAGTAAGAGTAGGCACAGTTATGTCAGATGTGTATAAAGTAGAAAATGGCACTCCCCAGGGACCTGTAATTAGTCCAGTGCTATTTAACATCATGGTGAATGATATGTTCTGCAATTTGAAGGGAAATCATGGAGTGTCCCTATTCGCAGATGATGGGGCCATTTGGAAAAGGGAAATAGGGTAACTGAACGGGCAAATGAATGGGGTTTAAAATATCAACAGAAAAATCAAAGTATATAATATTTGGATTCAAAAGAAAGGTCCCGAGCACTGTTTCATCTTTGTATAACACTAACACAGAGAGAGTGACATGTTTCAAGAAAGACTGACATGGCGCACACATACTGAAAAAACATCAATGTGATGTGGTGTTTGGCAGGCGCTAGCTGGGGATCTGAAATGGCAACCCTCATGACAGTATATAGGGCCATGATTCCATCAGTGCTCGACTATGGATGTCTAGTGTATGGGTCTGCAGCACCAACACTGTTGGCTAAGCTAGATATGCTACAAGCTAAAGCTCTGAGAGTTTGCAGTGGAGAAGTGAGGACAACTCCAGTGTCAGCTCTACAGGTTGAGCGAGGTGAAACAAGTCTTGGGTTAAGGAGGACAATATCAGCATTGCACTACTGGGCAAAATTAAAAGCAAATGGACCAAACCTTCCAACTGAGTGTCTGATGGAACAGCACTGGGAGTTTACTGGTAGAAATACAAAGCAAAGTTTTGTGAACTCCATGAGGCAAAGAGCAGGTGAGGTACGGATTGGTAACATAAAAGTGGGACCAACTATTTGCTGGCCTGACACTCCTCAGTGGCTGTGGCCTGAACTTGAAGTAGACCTGGGCACCCTTAATAAAATCAAAGACCGGGGAGAATGTATATCTATACTGATGGTTCTAAAGATCCCTCTACAGGAAGAGCAGCATTCAGAGTGTTTATATGGGAACTTAAAAAAGGGAAAGGGTGGAGGCTTCCAGATCAGACCTCAGTATATACAGCTGAGCTATTTGCAGTCCTCTGTGCTCTTAGGTGGGCTGAAAGGGAAAGACCTCAGTATACAGTAATCTGTAGTGACTCCCAGTCAGCGTTGCAGTCTATAGAAAGCAGTCAGTCCAAGGCTAGACCAGACATGTTAATAGAAATAATGGATGAGGTCAAGTTATTGAGGCTAAGACTCGGACACTGCGGATTAAGGAGTGGGCCGGCCCTAATCAAGAAACATCCAGGTGGGAAGTGTCAGTGTGGAGAGGTGGAAACAGTCAAACATGTCATCTTAACATGCAACATATACACTGAGCAAAGGAGAAAACTATATAGAGATGTGTCGGACAGTGGGGAATCAAAATTTAATATGTCAACCATTCTAGTCAAAGAAGACATGGAGAAGATCTAAGGAAACAACCACTTCTAACTGAGGGGGGCAGCAATACGCCGATGCTGCGTCAAGCCTGCCATACCAAAAGAAGAAGAAGAAGAAGAAGAAGAAGAAGGCCCAATTCCAATCCGATCCCTTACAGACTCACTGACTTAGAGGCGCGTTCATGTGAAGTGCGTGAGTGTGTGAGGGCTGTCCCATTGTCAGATCTTCAAGTCAGTGAGTCAGTGAGTGAGCCCTTTATGCCCCCTTACCGTAGGTCAGCATNCATGAAGTCAGAGGAATACCAGTGGTTATATTCCACACAAGAATATATATCTATATAGATAGATAGATAGATAGATAGATAGGTCTATCTATCTATCTACAGATATATATTCTTTGTGTGTGGAATATATGATGACAATAACCGATGAATGATCACGCCCAGAGCCACCAATGTCAACAACATGTTGTAGAGAGGGGGATAAGTGCTGTCCCATTCCTATTTGTAGCATCCGGAGCCCTTTCAGACTCTCACACTCAATCACTTACAGCTGACGTCAGTTAAGTCAGTGAGGGTTCAGCGCTTGAGTCTTTAGGGGCCGGATTGGAATTGGGCCGAAGAAGAAGAAGAAGAAGAAGGAGGAGGAAGTGCTCAGTCAGTCGGTTCACAGAGCAGAAAGAAGAAAACCGGTGAGTGTAGATCAACATTCTTCTTCTTGTGATTTTAAAGTGTGTGTGTGTGTGTGTGTGTGTGTGTGTGTGTGTGTGTGTGTGTGTGTGTGTGTGTGTGTGTGTGTGACTTTGACTGGACTTTATTGACGGTCAAACAAACAGGAAGCTGCCTCAGTGAGCTCACAGCTGAGGACAGACAGAACAAGAGTCAACACAACAAACTGATCAAACTATTCCAGCAAGAAAGAAAATAATTCTAAAGATGAATTTAGTCCAAATATTCTCCCAACAACTAAAGACACACACAGCAAACAAATCCTCTTTGAAGGACACTCACACTTTGTTGAGCAGGATGCTGAAACCTGCTGTTTTTTCTTGCGCCTGTTGTTCTTGTCTCAACATGAAGACGATTTCAGGAAATGACTTGTGTGTGTGCGGCTCGACCTCCCCACTTCCTCCTGACAGCTCATTACTTGTTATCAACAGCATCTGAAGCAAATATCAGTCACTGCACTTTGTTCACACACATTAGAGATAAAGTCCAAAAAAACTTTATTGTTTCTTGTAAATCTACACTCATTGTGTAGCAGGTTGTAATAAAGTTGGGACAGGAGCCTGTTTCCCACTGTGTGACATCATCACCTTTATTTGAAGGACACTCACTAAGTGTTTGGGAACTGAGGACACTCAGTGTTGAAGTTTAGAAAGTCACATTTCTTTCTCAAGATTCACCAGCAGAAGTTGTGCTTTCACCTGGGCTCTCTGTGGCCGCTCCAAAACTCCTACAAGCACAAACTTGGTTCCAGTTGTCATGGAGCCACTTGTTCGTTCACTCTCAGTTAAAAGCAGCAGAAACACAGCCGAGGTTCAGCGTGTGGAGTCACCACAAGAGTTCATACAGTCATGTCCATTAAAGTTTGAAATGTGTTCAACAGTCCAGCAGCTTCAGAGAGGGCTCAGCTCTTCAGGTTCACACTGCTTTAGTTTCCTCTCAGAGAAAATCATGTGTAACATGTTCACAGCTCAGCTTTATCAATCCAACAAACAGGACGCTGGTTCAGACGTCTGCAATAACAGCAACTGTTGTATCAACTGTTTTCCCAGAAGTGATGTGGAGGAAGAGGAGGACATCTGCAGTCTGTCTATGAAGAGCTCCAAAGATCCTCGTCCACACTTCAGTCATGAACCTTCAGACACACAGTAAGAGACTCAAACAGAGAGCTTTGATTCCTTCTGTGTCTTTTATTCATTCCATTTGGTCGACGTCACAAACTCTTCATTGCTGCTGTTTGTGGGCTCAGACAAGTATTGTAAATATATATGTAGCGGCCTCACTGGATCGGGGTCCAGGGGCAGTTCAAGGATCACATTTACTGCTTTTAGAAAATGTTGACACTCGTATATGGTTTCCATTATCTTAACACCTTGATCCCAGAACGCTGTCAGAGCTGCAGGGTGCAAACTGGGACTGTTAATTAGCCTGACTGGGTTGAGTTGTTTTGATTTAGTGAAAGCTGGNATACCAGAGACGTCTTTGGGAGGAACCACAAGTTGAATTGCCTTCTTCTGTTGAGATGTTTCTCCATTCCCAGTGCAGGGTGAGTGCTGCTTGTCTCACAGGTGTCCTCACTTCCAGCGATGAGCAGCCTGCTCTGCTCTGCTCTGCATTGCATTATGGGACTTGTAGTTAGTTGTAGTTGTGGAGGGTTTGAAGTGAAGTGAAGTGAAGTGAAGTGAAGTGAAGTGGTTTGATTTGAATCTTTGGCATCTCAGATTTATCTCAACACCCATGATGTCAAGTTTGAGCCTTATTCACTTCTTCATGTCATAAAACAAAAACTCCACATTCTGCTGTCCATAAATATCAACATTAAATATATGTGTGTTTATAAATAGATTTAGTCTAAATATATATTCAGCAGTTAGGCTAACACAGGTCATAGATTCTGAGTGACTGTGAAGCCCCAGTCCAGACCCTCTACAACACGCCCACTAGTACACGACGCTACTACGGTGGCTGAGGAGGACAAATAGACCGTAGCAGATGAAACAGAAAGTGTTGAACTCATCAGTGAGCAACACTGGTGCTGTGACTGGTGTGTGTAATGAGGAAGTGAATCAGATGATGGATTGCAATATTTCCAGTAGGTGAGGAAGCGAGGAGCATCCCTGAAAGCTAAAGTATTTTGTGCAGTCAGTTCAGACTCCATTTCAGGTGAGCAGAGCAGGAGGCTGAAAACAGGGTGGTTCTTGTTATTTGACTGTCTGTGAGTCAGTTGTGTCTCTGTGGACTGTAGAGTCAGAATGAACTCAACGCTTTGATTCATCCGTAGATACAAAGTTGAACAAAAACTGCTGTTCATTATTTCTGCAGTGTTTTAGATCATCAGCTCTCAGGAGAGGTCACGGCTCTGAAAACACTAAACAGGAAGATGTGTCCAAAGACTAAATGGATGGCCTGCTCTGCTGATGGAGCAACATTCAAACTTCCTGTTTTAGACTGTGCTGCCACCTGCTGGTGATGAAGAGGAGCTGATGAAGAGTTTGATGTAAATAAGTGCAGACACATTTCCTCACAGTGAGAAGGTCTCAGGCTGGTTCATGGAGTCCACAGTCTTAGTTTTGCACTCACATGGACCCATTTGACTAACTAATACAGTTAGCCCAGCCTCAGCTTTAGTCTGATCTGAGAGCTGTGTTTCCGTGGCAACAGTCAGTGTGACATGATGGTTGAGTGTGTGGTTTGTACAGGAGCAGTGCTGCTTGGATCAAGTGGCTGAATGTTATTTTGCATTTTATACATTCACGTCTAAATGTTCCTTTTCAGCTCCTCTCAGACAAAAAACGTTGACATGACTCATGTGGAGGAAAGTTGAGTGGAATTATCTCTACTTGTGTCAGTGTGAGCTCACTGCTGCTGAATAACATGCTGCCAAATGTTCTCCTTTGCTTTATTACCTGCACTGGTTAGAGCTGATGGTTTGATTCTCTCCATCAATGTTTGCTGTTGGTTTGAATTTCACTAAATGTCATATTTATATCAGGAGCTGCGTATTGAAGAAGAAGCAGAGCTCTGACTGGGATTGATGACACTGTGTGTCTCTACTGTCTCCACTGTCTCTACTGTCTCCACTGTCTCCACTGTCTCTACTGTCTCCACTGTATCTACTGTCTCTACTGTATCTACTGTCTCCACTGTATCTACTGTCTCTACTGTCTCCACTGTCTCTACTGTCTCCACTGTATCTACTGTCTCTACTGTCTCCACTGTTTCTACTGTCTCTACTGTCTCTACTGTATCTACTGTCTCCACTGT
>NC_065516.1:36249205-36250610 GCF_006386435.1 Epinephelus moara | reverse complement strand
ACTGTCTCTGCTGTCTCTACTGTATCTACTGTCTCTACTGTCTCTACTGTATTCTGAACAGCTTTTTATCCAGTTTTAAATCAAGCTATCTCCTCTAATCTCCTGCTTCCTTTCCACACCTCCAGCAGTGATTGTCAGAAATGAGTCCTGTGTTTGAAGTTGAACTGGTGTACAGTAATACCTGTGTATCATGTTGTAGTCTGTCAGTCTGTCCTCTGTCTCGCCGACTGTTCACACAGCATCAGCCACTGTGTTCTTACAAATATCCTCTTCTGTGTTTGAATTCAGATCTCTTTGTCACGTTGTTCTGAAGTTGTCACAGTTACCATACAGAGTGTTTGTCATCATCTTAAAATAGCTTAAAACACCTCCAGACTCTTTGTGCATCCCTCTTATCTGTTGGGCCAAGATCATCTTTAAGCTCCTGGAAGGATCTTCAAATGTCTGCCCTCTACAAATCACCAACTCTCCTAATATTCTCATCCAACCATGATTCTCACAGGATGGTTTTTCTATTAGAATTGATGGTGTCAAACTGAACCATGTCCTGCTTATACTGAGACACATGCAGGGCCTTGCAGAAGCATTCACCCCCCTGGTATTTTTCCTGTTTTGTTGCATTCTAACCTGGAGTTTAAATGGATTTTTATTTGGATTATTTTTAGTGAAATTGAAATGAAAAAATCAAAAGTTTAAAAAAATTCTGACAAATAAAAAACTGAAGAGTGGTGCTTGCACATGTGTTCAGCCCCTTTGGTATGATGCTCCTTAATAAGACCTGGTGATACCAACTGATGCTTCGCTAAGCCCCGCCCCTCAAACCCAGACCAGCCAATCATAGCGTAGCATCGGCCGGCTCCGACAAGGGTCTGACAACAACTCAGCTGTGTTTCAAAGACAATGAATCAGCAGCCTCTGAGAAGCACCAGAGCACAGAGCTGTGACGTTGGACCGTTCATGTGTCACCTTCTTTAAATCACCTGAAAGGACACCAGGCTGTGACAGTATAACCATACAGACCTCTGCACACTCAGACTGCTGGCTTCTAACTCCATATTCTGCTTTACATGGAGACGTTTGCTCACCAGGCTCATCAGAGCCTCTTCTTCTTCTTTTCAGCAAAAGTAGCACAGAAACTCTGAGCACGAAAGGACGTTACCACTTCTTTACCACAACTTTCTGATGTGATCAATAAAATCAATAACTGGTAATCCTCCATCTACATTTTCAGCTTAACTTAGATACTACACTCGTCAAGACGCCATCTACGCATGCTGGGAAAGCACTGCTGATCTCTGATAAACATTAGAAGAAGCTGAATTATAATTTAATAATTAAATTTTTACCTCATTATCAACAAAGCTCGTTTTTTCAATAACAAAATCATAAACTCGTGATCTGAAGA
>NC_065516.1:36247983-36249096 GCF_006386435.1 Epinephelus moara | reverse complement strand
TCAGATAAAGAGTCTCTGAGTTGTTTGGGGCCAAGAACAATAACTTCAGTTTTGTCTGAATTTAACATCAGGAAATTGGTGCTCATCCAAGTTTTTATGTCTTTAAGGCAGTTATGGAGTTTAGTTAATTGATTACTTTCTTCTGGCTTCATCGATAAATACAACTGTGTATCATCCGCATAACAATGGAAATTTATCTACTGTCTCTACTGTCTCTACTGTCTCCACTGTCTGTACTGTCTCTACTGTCTCCACTGTCTCTACTGTCTCCACTGTCTGTACTGTCTCCACTGTCTCCACTGTCTCTACTGTCTCCACTGTCTCCACTGTCTCCACTGTCTCTACTGTCTCCACTGTCTCCACTGTCTCTACTGTCTCTGCTGTCTCTACTGTATCTACTGTCTCTACTGTCTCTACTGTATTCTGAACAGCTTTTTATCCAGTTTTAAATCAAGCTATCTCCTCTAATCTCCTGCTTCCTTTCCACACCTCCAGCAGTGATTGTCAGAAATGAGTCCTGTGTTTGAAGTTGAACTGGTGTACAGTAATACCTGTGTATCATGTTGTAGTCTGTCAGTCTGTCCTCTGTCTCGCCGACTGTTCACACAGCATCAGCCACTGTGTTCTTACAAATATCCTCTACACAGCATCAGCCACTGTGTTCTTACAAATATCCTCTTCTGTGTTTGAATTCAGATCTCTTTGTCACGTTGTTCTGAAGTTGTCACAGTTACCATACAGAGTGTTTGTCATCATCTTAAAATAGCTTAAAACACCTCCAGACTCTTTGTGCATCCCTCTTATCTGTTGGGCCAAGATCATCTTTAAGCTCCTGGAAGGATCTTCAAATGTCTGCCCTCTACAAATCACCAACTCTCCTAATATTCTCATCCAACCATGATTCTCACAGGATGGTTTTTCTATTAGAATTGATGGTGTCAAACTGAACCATGTCCTGCTTATACTGAGACACATGCAGGGCCTTGCAGAAGCATTCACCCCCCTGGTATTTTTCCTGTTTTGTTGCATTATAACCTGGAGTTTAAATGGATTTTTATTTGGATTATTTTTAGTGAAATTGAAATGAAAAAATCAAAAGTTTAAAAAAATTCT
>NC_065516.1:36240158-36247483 GCF_006386435.1 Epinephelus moara | reverse complement strand
ACACACACACACACACACACAAGCCAATACAAACTGCACACACACAGAAATCTCACACAATGCAGAAAACCGAAAACTGTCCCACTCACCCTGAACTCACCGTATCTAACCTGAGTAGCTACTAAACAATGTTTTTTTTCTGCGTCATTATGAGTGACTTCATCAACTAGTCTGACAGGATGAGCAGGCCCTGGCTCCACCTCAACTCCCCCGCTGCTACAAGTGCGTCATCATATTTTAAAAACTAAAGTAGGCCTAACTTCTAAATATCTAGAAAAATACAAACATTAAATAAAAAAGTCAAGTCATCTGTCTCAAGTCGAGTCAGTGTCAGTCTTGCAAGTCTCAAGTCATCAAATTTGCAACTCCAGAGGGACTCGATTCCCCCACCTCCGCCAACTAAAAGTGATATATAAAAAAGTCTTTGTCCTTTATACAGAGACCGGGAGGTGACACGCGTTTGTCTTTTAAGTAGAAAGCGCGCGTGCGTTTAAAAAATAACATATTCATGTCTCCGTACCTTTAAGTTAAATAGATATTCTTAAAATATATAAACCTGCATCAAATACATATTTAGAATCAGAAACACGTCTCCTGTGTAGTTTAACAGTGATAGGCCTACAGCACAAACATTCACAGATTCTCACCTGTTGAGCTCACCTCAGGTCGACTCACAAACACTTTCCACCTTCATGTATGGAGAAACACAGAGAGAGATGACGCTGCTAATTTCTTCCTCGTCTTTTCTTCTTCCTGTATTTGATCTGAGGACGCCAAAACAGAGTGACGTTAAAACCAGGAAGATGCCAAGCAATCTTTGTGTGTCTATGGTGATACCATAGACGCACAAATACACAATCACTGATCAGATGGTATAGTTCCATCATCTGTCCACTAGATGGTGCTGACTAACCATCTATAAGCTAAAGGTCAGCCAAGGAGGGAAAGAAGACAGCAGAGTATCATCTAATATCTAAATATCTTATCACAAACATACCATCATCAAACTGGGTGACTTGGATCAGACTCAGTGTTCCATCAAACTGTTTGAAATACAAAGTCCAGCTAATATGAGACACTGGATTCCACTGGTGCAACTCATATCACGGGGCATGCGCGAGAAAGTCGACCATCACAACAACAATGGCGGACTCCCGAGCTCTGTTTGTGCTGCTCACCCTGTTGAATTTATCAACGCTTCTCCAGCAAAGTGGAGATCTACTGTAGCAACTCCACCTCGTTGTCCGTCCAGACAAACATTCGTGCGGTTGCCATTTTGTTTGTTTATACATCACCGCTCTGTAGAAGGACGCAGGTGCGTGTTGTTTCTTTGTGAAGTCACACCGCCAACTACTGGCCTGGCATGTGCAGCGTTTTTGGTAATTTTTGCGGATCCGTGTGCACGGTAACGGTGATTGTTATCAAAACGTTGCTGTCTGAACTTTTTTCAAAACAAAAATGAGAAACGATTCCGTTTCCAGCGGATCGTTTTTGTGTAAACATGACCTTGAAGACTCTTGCACGTGTATTGATAGAAGGAGCACCCCCCCACACACACACACACACATATTCTCTGACCCATGGTGCCGATTAAAGGATACACTCACACAAGCTGTGTGACCCAGGGAGGGGTGACATTCCCATGGAGTTCCGATGGCTTTACAGTGTGTGGTCTGTCAGTTCAGATCTGTCTCCTGTTCAGGCTGAGAGCTGCACACAGAGCAGCTGGGCGTAAAAGGCCATCGCCACACACCATTAATCAGTGAGAATTAATTAATGTCATTTACAGTAGCACACTTCTGCAGTGACAGGAGGGCATCTGCCTGCTTCTTCTGCGGTGGGAGATGGTGGAGCCTTGTATGCACTGGGCAGGAAGGCAGGAACACAGGCTGCAGTTCATCACAGAGAGCAGCCAGGCTCAAACTTTATGTAGACCTGTGACCATTTAGTAGGGGTGGAGGGAAAAAATCGATCCAATGTAGTATCGCGATACTTTGTGTGACAATATCATACCGTCACACGGTGCCAAGTATTGATTTAATATAGATTATTACCACTTGAATAATAGAGTAAATTAGAGCTTTTTCAGTCCACTACATACATTATGCTGCAAATACAGTTACTGAAGTCTGATGAACAAACTGAAAACTTTATCTCAGCAGATAATAGAGATGTTGACGAGGTGAATAAAAGGTAACACATCACAATGTATTTTATTGCAATACTCAACATATCACAACATATTTAAAACTGCAATTATATTGTATCGTGACTTAATATCAATATGTATCATTTAGGGTGAATCCCAATTCACCCTTCGCCCTACCACTCAAAAATGCACGTGTCCGTGTAGGGGTAGGGGTGTCCCAATTCTCTTACCATCGAGGGTTAGGACCAAGGGGAGGGCTAGATATCCCTTCAAACGGAGATTTTCAAGACCCACACACGGAGGGCTAACAATGGTGAGAGACACGCGAAAAGAGGCCCACAAATGTAAGTTTTTCTTTGTTAATAAAGGTGTAAAAATTGCGACAACCATCGAATTAGCTTGGTTTTATGTTGTTTCAGTGTATTTTAGAACTTTTACTTTTAACAAGCGTGAGAAAAAAGTTTGCGGTAACACTACATAATACGGCCCGTGTCTTTAGTGTGTACCTCCCGTTCACTTACCACCTACTTTACCCCAACTTCCACAGACATACAGTATAACTAGGCTGCTTCTATATTTATAATATAATAATAATATAAAACAGAACAGAAATACCAGAAACAAGATTTTAGTATGATGATTTATTCGAGGAAAAGAAAATACTACTAAATTGGGTGGGGAAAAAATACAAACCCTTGAAAAATCATCTCGTCACTCTGGTGCAAAAAACAACAATAAAACATTTATACATCTCTGACAAGCCCCAACTCTTAGGGGGATATTTTAAGCCCTTAGCCCTTGACACTCTGTTTGGAGGGGCAAGGGCTAGGGGTAGGGCTAAAAAAGAGAATTGGGATTCACCCTTAGTCTTTGCTTCCATGTCTTTGGGCTCTTACAGGAAACTGGAGGTGTTAGCAGAGGCCCAGAGGATCCAACCAGCAAGAAGCAGGCATAATCAGAGGTGTATACTCGAGTCACATGACTTGGACTCGACTCCAACTTGAGTAACAAATTTGATAACTTTAGACTCAACTTGACAAAATCAAAAAAAGAACTGCAACTCAACTTGGACTTTATCACCAGTGACTTGTGACTTCACCTGGACTAGAGCCTTTTAACCTGAAAACACTTGTTAGCTTCCCCCAAGTGCAAAGATGTAAAAGTATGTTATTTATTAAGTGACCCATAAACCCATTCATTTCCCTTCGTTTCCTGAATCAACCCATATTAACGCCAGTCATTCCCGCCCTGTCGACACTTAAAGGCACGCTAAGCACCGCTGGGCGTCACTTCTGTTTACGTTCAACAATGTTATGTTACTGCCTCTCTGGGCACCGCGCTCACATGTGCGCTCTTGTGCGAGACCGTGAGACATGGGCACCGCGTTCATGTGTGTGCTTGCTTTCGCTGGCCTCGTGGCTGATTGGTGCAGCCTGGACCCAAATGTCTTTGTTACCAAGTGCGGAGCCTGGGCTGCCTATAGAGGCCAGACTTTTTCACAGCATATTCAGAGGACATGTAGCTAGCGGATCATGAGGAGATGTTTGCTGTATATGACAAGAACTTTTCAAGCTTAGGAAGACTTAGAGAACCTTTAATTCCCCAGATAATCCACTTTGTTTGGACCAGTCCAACAGCGTCCAATCAAGCTGCAGGGGAGAACCATGAAGAGCTAAAGTTATGTTTTAGAGCGCAGTTGGAAAAATGATACCAAAGAGGTTCCTTTAGCAAACTTACACTTGTCGTCCTAAGAGACAGAAAGTGTATGCTCCCCTAAAACTGCTGTAAAAATATTATATATTAATATTTTTTCCACTGGGCGGCACGGTGGTGTGGTGGTTAGCACTGTCGCCTCACAGCAAGAGGGTTGCGGGTTCGATCCCGGGTGTGGGAGCCCTTCTGTGCGGAGTCTGCATGTTCTCCCTGTGTCAGCGTGGGTTTCCTCCAGGTGCTCCAGCTTCCTCCCACAGTCCAAAGACATGCAGGTTAACTGGTGACTCTAAATTGTCCGTAGGTGTGAATGTGAGTGTGAATGGTTGTCTGTCTCTATGTGTCAGCCCTGTGATAGTCTGGTGACCTGTCCAGGGTGAACCCTGCCTCTCACCCAGTGTCAGCTGGGATAGGCTCCACCCCCCCGCGACCCTCAAGAGGATGAAGCGGTTAGAAGATGAATGAATGAATGAATTAATTAATTAATTTTTTCCACTTTAAACGAGTCAATCTTTTAAAAATACTTCAGCCTGAAATATACATATCAAATATTAATGACATTTTGGGGATTTTAACCCTTTAAAGGTCAGTATGTTTACATAGCTCCACTGTTTTTTATTGAAAAAAAAAACAAAAAAACAAAAATAATTTCCATAAAACACATTTCAAGGAGAATTTGAATATTATTATTATTATTATTATTATTAGGCCCTGAGATGGGTCAATGATTGGCAGCAATATTGATTTTGATGCATTGTTAATTTTATTTTCAGTGGCACATTTCACAAAAAACTCACACTTGATGTCCTAACAGAAAATGTCAGTGTCAGATTTAACACAAAATTCACACCTGAGGTCCTAACAACAGAAAATGTTGAGAGAGAGGGAGAGACAGAGAGTGCATGTGTGCCTGGGTGTGAGTCCAGCTCAGGTGGAGCAGGGGCTGCATATGGGCAGAGTGTGGTCCTTACATGTGAATTTCCCACATTTGCAGCAGGTGCTGGTAACTTTTCTCCTTTTCTCTGTGCAAAAGTCGCACAGCCTCCTGCCCTTACTTTTACCAACGAGAGAGGGACCTGCAGCAGCTTGCTGCAGATTTGAGACTAATTCTGCAGCGCCTGATGAGCGGGGAAGGCGCCCTCTCTTTGCGATGTGTGGGGCCACCAGCGTTTCTCCCACTTCTTCAATGTAGAGTCTCCAACTGTGGCATTTCCGCTGCTGCCAGGATGGCTCGATCAGTGTCCACAGGACGTAGGCGTTGTACAGGGAAACATCAATGAGGTTGTAGAAGAGAGCCACTGGCCACCGGTTTGTTTTCCTCCTGCAGGAGTAGGTGCCAACAACCTCACAAAAAAACAAAACATAAAACATGACAATATGAATAAATTCATATATTTTTTCTCATGATACACATATTATTTATTTATATGAAAATGCATGTAAAATTCAAATGTATTTTAGACAAGAACATAAGAGTAACAATAAATAGCCTAGATGTATGCCTAACTGATGCGTAATGCCACCTACCTTATCAAGGTTGTCGACACCTCCTTTGCACCTGTTGTAGTCAGCGATCATGACGGGCTTTCTCTTGTTGTCGTCATTTACGTCTGGACTGCAGTGTTTTGTGCTCAGGAGCAGCACATTCTTGCCCCGGCGGGGGATGTAGGAGACCAATGTGTGGGTCCTGGTAAAGGCAAAGATGGAGGAGAGGGCCGCTCTTTCTCCTTGCTGGAGCAAATGAGGGGGGAGCTCAACAATTTCCTTTTGAGCAGCTCCGCTGCCAGCAGGAAGGAGGTGAAGAAATTATCGCAGGTTATGGTGTGTCCCTGGAGCCCCTCTGACATCTCCAGGACCACCCTCATCCCCTGGTTGACCTCTGCAGGCTGGCCAGCTGCTTTACCTGTATATACCTGCAGTCTCCAGGCGTAGGAGGTGTTTACGTCACAGGCTGCCCAAATCTTTAATCCGTATTTACCAGGCTTTTTGGGTATGTATTGCTTGAAGCTGCATCTTCCTCGAAATGGAACGAGTTGTTCATGAATGCAGATGTCTGTGTCTGGGCAGAACAGCATCGCCAGGCGGTGCACCCACATATCCCACACTTTTCGGAACGCAGCCAGCTTGTCATCACGGCGCCGGGACAGCTTGTCGTCAAACCGCAGTACTCGATTTATCTGGTGAAACCGCTTCTGCGACATTGTTGCCCCGAAAATGCTCCGTC
Organism: Epinephelus moara; assembly: GCF_006386435.1. Taxonomy (NCBI): domain Eukaryota; kingdom Metazoa; phylum Chordata; class Actinopteri; order Perciformes; family Serranidae; genus Epinephelus; species Epinephelus moara. The sequence goes on along the minus strand of NC_065516.1, from coordinate 36,241,400 downwards.
CCGATTTTTCGCTCCAGAGGCTGAGGGTTGATTCATGTTTTGACCGGTAGACACCGGACAAAATTAGCAGCCCCACGTAAGCCTGCAGCTCGTCGGTGTCCAAATCACGCCAGGCTGTGGTTGAGCATCTGCCTTTCAAGTTGGTCATGGCCACAATATGCTGCATGATTTCGCCCGTTAGCAGCAGCGCAAAACTGGACGCTGGGTCGGTGATGCTGGCAGCAGCATAATGTGTGGGTCCCGGGACCATTCCCCTGGCTGCGGGGACGTAGCGGAACGTCTCGGTGTTTTGGGGAGACCATAAAATCTTCCCGTTTTTCGAAACCCATCCTGCCGCTGCTTCCTCCGTCTCCCCTCCGCTCTCCTTCTCAGATGACTCTTCAGATACATCGGAGTTGGATTCTTGCTGATCAGTGACTTCCACTGAGTCTGACTCAGAGGAAGAGGACGAGGAGCCATCCTCACACTCGTAATCCATGAGGATTCCCAGAGCCTCCTGTGTGTCGTACCGTCTTCTTGCCATCTCCAAAATGAATCCTCTCGCACTACATGTTCATACTTCAAGCGATGGCTGCAGTGCACCTGCATAAACAACCTGAGCATGACCCAAAACAAAGTCCAACTTTCTTTTGGGTCATGCTCAGGTTGAAAAATAACAGCCAAAAATACAACTTCAAACTTCGTACAACATTTCAAGTCAGAACAGTAGCTTAGGTCGAGGCTAATAATAAGATATGCTGTGTTTCAAATCACATACTTCCGTTAGTAAACTTCCATGTAGTACACTATGTGCACTATGTACCTATTGGCGTAGTGCACAAATTTCAGCAGGGTAGTGTTGTCTCAACCCAAACATGGCCGTTGTGCACTCACCGGAAATGACGACCACAAATTAGCTAGTTAGCAAACTAGCATTAGCATTCACGTTATCGTTTGCGATACCAAATCATTACAGACTGCTAAATGAACCCAACAAACATACTGCTGGCTTATACCTGACAACAGTATAGTGGTGCTTAGTGCAAAGAACACATGTATTTGTACAATGCAGCAACGTTCACAGTCGCACAGTCCTCGGGTGACCATATTTTGATTTCCATAAAAGAGGACACTCGGCCGGCCACGACATAGCCTACTTAAATGATACTCACAGTTTACTCAAAGATGCCTTATAATTTTAATATATTTAAAATTTATATGTATGGATAGAAAATTCAGTTATATTACAAAATAATATCTCTC
>NC_065516.1:36222140-36240021 GCF_006386435.1 Epinephelus moara | reverse complement strand
CCCGCTCCCGTCTCAAACACGGAGGTCTCCCTCTCCGCAGCTGAGCACCCACGGCGCACGCCCGGCCTGTTAAATAGCCTGTAACCACTGTGTGACACAAACTCAGTGCTTTGGTCATTAAATAATGTCGGGCTCGGTTTGGGTTCAGACAGAAATATGCTGCCCGTACCGCACTCTAACACACACACACACACACACACGGAAAACTGGACATTATCATCAGTTTATAAAAAACCCCCGGACGCCCCGGACGCCCCGGACGGGACGTGAAAAGTGGACATGTCCGGGCAAAGGAGGACGTTTGGTCAGCCTACATAGTCCTTAGCCACCATTTCCAGTTTGAAAAGTGGCAAGAAGTGTCCATAGTTCCACACTCAACTTCTTGACCGTTTTGAGTGCACCATCTGGGCACTCATAGTGCACTGCATTTTTTCATACTTCTCAGTGTGACCGCACTTATGCACTCAAAATATTAAGTGTAAGTACAGAAGCACGAGATTTAAGACACAGCAATAGTAACTGTGCTAATGCTAAGCTAACGTTAGCTTAACAGTTAGGTAACTTTAAACAAACTTGTTTTGATGAACAGAAATTTATGAAGCATCCATGATTTTTGTAAATTGTAAATTCTATATTACAGGGCTGGGTATCACCACTGATTTCTTGAATTAATTAGATTTAGTTTCACAACGTCCCAATTTGATTCAATTCAATATCGATTGGGGATATTTCAGTTAGAATACCAATTTTTGCTAGTATGTGAAAGACAGTCTCAGAGAACTAATACTGTAAGTTTTACAAGGAATTATTAAGAAAATAAAAACAAATTCAGAACAGGATTTAAAAATATATTTTATAACAAAATATTTGTAGAGCAGCAACAGTAATCAGTCAGTGTCAGTCAATAAGTTAGTGCTGCGGCTCGCTTACTATCAGTGAGATGAACGAGGTAAAAGCTTCACACATCCCTCGGAAAAACTTAAATCATCTCGGATTTTATGAATCAATATCGGGTCATTCAAATGAAAATTGATTTGAATCAGATGAATGGATTATTTTAACCTAGTCCTACAATATTAATCATTCTTGGCAAAGTGACTTGTGACTTGTTAAGGACTCATAAATTGGGACATGCAACACAGTGACTGTGTCCCACCTCTGGAATGAATGTCCATCTATACAAATATCATATGATTGGATATCAGTTCATTTTGACAGCTATTTTAGATTTAGTCTGAGTTTTGAGATGAAAATGTTTTTTAGTTTTAGTCACATTTTTATCCTTCATAGTTTTACTCGATGAAAATTCAAAACCTTTTAGTCATTTTTTGTTTCTAATCTTTAAACTAATGCAGTGAGGTTCATTCATGCATCATTTAGACAATCTCAACAAATAACTAATGTGAGCCAACTAGGATTTGTCCCCAGGTTCATTGTAAACTCTGACTTATCCATGTGACTGTTAAGAAGCAGAAACATAACTTGTTTCTTCATGTGCAACATGTTAGTCTGGAGGTTTAAACTGGTGTCCTCTCACAGAGTTGGTGATTCAAACTAAACTTTCATCTCTGTCAGAGAAAACTGATCTGAGTTCAGACTGTTTACTTACAGCACAGCTACACTCACAGATAACTGAGCCTCCTACCTGTCAAACAAGAGCCTGACGTTTATCTAACGTTTATCCAGAGCTGTTGTGACGTCTGATTTTGATAGAGTGCACTACTGCACACGTTTTAAATATGGCAGGGAGGAGTGTGAAGAGAAGAGCATCACAGTGAGCCGTTAGATGAAGAGCTCCAACACATCAACAACTGAGCGTGTCGTGAAAGGTCAAATGTGTTTCATTCATCAGGGGTGTGAAGTGGTTGGTGTGCCGTGATGTGTGTAAGTGTGGCTCAGTGTGTGAGGAGGACAGTGCTGTCACATCTGCTGTATCCCTCCACACTGTGATGACCTCACACAGCAGTGACATGCTGGGCCTGTCCTACTATGACGATACATTTCATCAGCAGTTGCAGCGTAGGTGACAGCACACGTTGGTTGATGCAGCTCCAGTCAAACAAACAGGCTCTCACAGTGCAGTACAGTGACCCTGACGACAAGAAGGAACCCTGACGCCTCAGTCTCTCGGCTCCTGAGTCAATGACTGTAAATGACTCAAAGCTTGAGGAGATCTGTGGACATGGACCTCTGTCTGTCTAAGGACTGTGTAGTCTTAGAGCAAAAGACGAGTTATGTGTTGTCTATTGTCCACCATGTCTTCCCTGTCCCTCCCCCTGCTCAGCTGTCTCCTACTTTATCTCAAAGCTTAGTTGTCACAAAACAAAAGTGCTATGTTTGGCACCACTGGTGATGTCAGAGTGGGGCGTGTCCATTGACTGATGGACATACTGATGCTTTGTTAAAACGTATTACACATTTTTTTGTAGGCGAGGTTACGCAGAATAACAGTTGGACCTTATCTTGAATTAAAACCGTGATCAGCACTGATCTGATTGGCTGAATGTTGATCATATGATTGCACCCATGTTTGGCACATATTCTAACTATGTCATAAAACATGACAAAATGTGAACAAGTTCAACAGAAATGGATTCATTCATTCATCCATCCATTTTCATTTGCTTATCCAGCGCTGGGTTGTGGGAGCAGCAGGCTGAGCAAAGTACTCCAGACGTCCCTCTCCTCAGCAACGCTCTCCAGCTCCTCCTGGAGGATCCTGAGGCGTTCTCAGACCAGATGAGATACACAATCCCTCCATCGTGTTCTGGGTCTGCCCTGGGGACTCCTACCAGTTGGAAGTGCTCAGAAACCTCAAACCAGTGGCGCCCAAAAGGATCCTGATCAGATGCCTGAACCACCTTAACTGGCCCCTGTCGACACGAAGGAGCAGCGGCTCTACTTTGAGCTCCTCCCCCTATCTCTAACTGTGCATTCACACCAAAAGCATCATAAGCGGCTAGCAGCCATTTATTTTCAATGTACACTTGCTACGAAGGGCGTCTGGAGCGTCGACGGCAGCGAGCAGCGCGATGCCGGCGACCGGAGCGTCACTGTGAAATTGAGAGAAGCTCAACTTTATGCAAATAAGCAGCGCTGCCACCAAAGCAGCAGTGAGCAGCAGCCAATTGCAGACCGTGATATTCCCCGTGGAGTAGCCGGGTTCGCAGGACTTGGTGGACCCAGATGGCCCGACGGTACCGAGCCCTGCGTTTCCTCAGCAAATACACCGCTGCAATACAACACAGGCTTCCCAAAGTGCGATCCATGGTGAAAGAGGAAGCGGAAGATGTACATGCTATATATATAGAACTCCAATAAGTTCCCGCTTATTATTTACAACCAATTACATTTCTCTTGGTCCTACGAGTCATCCTGTGCACAGCTGATCAGCTGAACACATCTGCAGCGCAGCTTGAAAGCCCCGCCCCTTGGCAGCCTTCTGCAAGCCCTGCCAGAGCTGCCAGGCAGCACGATGCCAGTGACCTGAGCGACCGCTGGCGCTCATGAAGCTTTTGGTGTGAATGCACAGTAAGGCTGAGCCCAGACACTCATTTCAGCCGCTTGTATCTGTGATCTCATTCTTTCGGCCACTGCCTAAAGCTCGTGACCACCAGTGAGGATAGATGGACCAGTACATCGGAAGCTTTGCCTCCAGTTTCAGCTCCCTCTTTAACATGACAGTCTAGCACAGCACCTGTAGCACTGCTAATGCCACGCCAGACCGTCTATCGATCTCACACTCCATTTTACCTTCACTTGTGACCAAGACCCTGAACTCCTTCGCTTCATTGCAAGAATTTATTCAATCTAATTTTAATCCATGTACAGTATCTAAAGTTTTGGGTTGCATTTCATATTTTTGTGTTTAAATGAAACAAAAAAAAAATCAGTCTATAAAATGTCAGCAAATGGCAAAAGATGTCTGTCCGTGTTTGCCAAAGCCCAAGGTGACGTCTTCAGATGTCTCCTTTTGTCCACAACACAGACATATTCAGTTTACCAGGAATTTTCAGGAAAGAAACCAGAAACTATTCACATTTAAGAAGCTGGAATCAGAGGACTTTGACTTTGTTGTCTCAAAAAATATTCAAACCAATTAATCTCATCAAATTAGCTGGCAATTAATTTAAAAGTTGATATGTAATGGAGCAAGATCTCACTCCGAAGTCGTCAAAATCTGGTGCTTGGGCAGTGACTTGTGGCGTCAGAAACCAATGTCCTTTAATGTTGGCACGATACGCGAACAACAAAACACTGACTTTCACCCAAGAGAGCGATGTTTGTGTCCCGTAAGATTCTAAAACCTTTTTCTTTACTCTACACCAAACCACTTCCCTATGTTGCCTAAACCCAACCACGTGTTTGTTGTTGTTGAAGGAAAAAAAAATCAATTTGCTGTGTTGTACCGATGTAGTGCGTTTATCTTGAAAGAGACTATGTAAATATTAAATTTCCTGTGAAAATGGAAGTGTATCTTTAAAGAAGAGAACTTGACACGGCGTCCCAGAACGTCAACAACCAACACACCCAGGGTACCTTGCACGTCATATGTGGACATGGAAAGTCCATGACCAAACGTGGACATGTGACGAGGTCACAGTGAGGATGTGTTGACTAATGGATTAATCGCTGCAGCTTTAGGGCAGAAAGCTATGCCAGCATCGCAGAAGCAAAAGATGCGTGATGTGCATGACATGTAACACAACAGCGTCTGCCTCTAGTGTGACATGCAACACTTGCATGGGCAATGTAAATATATCAGTGGTATCACATGTCAGTAACAATCATTTACCATCTTTTGTTGTATGGCGACTGATCTGGTCCTCTGCTCGGAGCGTAAGGAGCTCCTGGACCCAATTTTTTTCACTATTTTTGGCCCCTGTCCTTCTTTGAGTTAGCTGCTAACTGCTATCAGCTACTTTTTAAATCTGTTGCTGGGTCGCACTCCCACCACATCTTCAAAACGTCACACCTGGTCCCGTCCTGCCAGCTGTCCCTTTTATACAGAAGTTGTTTCGGCGCTGTTACCACCTCTGATGGCGCCTTACAGGTGAGACAACTCTGCCATTGTACCTTTGACACAGCACGGCGAGGCAGCATAATGGTGTGAAGCTCCCGCCTTGAACAGGCAGTGTGAAAGAGGCGTATGAGGCAGATCCCTGTGAATTCCATTTACTGGGCACATTAATGGCACCAAAGGGACACACCTTTTTGACTTTAATGAGCCCCGTTTCCTTCCAACACCATCATGCTTTGTGGTTTTAATTTTATGTTGTTTAAATATTCAAAATATTTCCTGCCTCTCTGATCTGCCTCCCATACAGCAGTGTACTTGCTTCTGTAGTCTGAGTCTTTGCTGCAGGTCAAATACACCTCTGAAGATAATGGAAACTCACTGAAACGTTAGCTTTTTGAAATGTCGCCAGGATTGGGAAGAGTTTCTCCCACAGTTGTGAGCACTGAATGTTGGAACGTCACTGTTGTTCATGGAAGACCAGTGAAGCATGCGCAGCCAAATCTCTGAATATTCAGTATGTTCTCTGAATTCCTCCAAGGCACGCTCTGAAAGATGAGGATGTCAAAGCTGGAACCACATGGATCCCATTGTGTGTGTGTGTGTGTGTGTGTGTGTGTGTGTGTGTGTAAGCTCCTACTCATACAAGCATATTTTCCATCCTTAGTAGATGACCCATTTTTGACAACATGAATGACTGAACAAATAAGTGAGTGCAGGAATGATTGAATGAATAGATGAATAAACGATGGGCTGGGTAAGTGGATGGATGGATGGAGCTGTGTTTTAAATAATTCCTGTGTGATGTGTGACGCTGAATAAGCATTCAAGATTTATTCATGCATCAACTCAAACTGGATAAAGACACCGTGCATTCATTTGCATTGTTTTTGGGGCAACCTACTTTTAAATTAAACATGAGTCGAAAATAATTCTACACTGGCGGCCCGTACAGGCTGCATCACACCCAACAATACGGTGGCATGAAAAAGTTTGGGCACCCCTGGTCAAAGTTTCATGCACTGTGAGTAGTTAAGTGAGTAGAAGATGATGTTATTTTAAAAAGGCATGAAGTTAAAGATTAAACGTGCGTTTCACATTTTAGTGTATTATTTCTGATTTGTACAGTTATAGAGTGAAAAAGGAAGGCAGCACTGTGCAGCCACAAGACATTTGAGCTCTCAGACACCTTCTAACAGGGTCTCTGTGGTTTTGTTTTTTGGGTAGATTTTGTGTGTTCTCCCTTCCCTTTGTGTTTCTGTTCAGCTGGCTCTTCCCACTGCAGCTGACGAGGCACACCTGCGTCCACTCAGCTCATCAACCTGCCTATATATACCTGCCCTTCACTCCACTACTCTGCCAGATAGTTCTGTCTGTGTTGGTAGTGCCAAGCTTTTTGTGCCTCGTGCATTTCTTTGCCCTGTTTTCCAAAGGCTACCACATTCCTTGCAGTTGCCAGTCTCAGCGTCTACAGTTGAATGTTTTTCCATGTGCTCAGGCCTCGTGTCGCCTCCGGAGATCTGTCTCTCTATACTGGTGGACACCCTTCCAGCCGTCCAGCTCTCTGCCTTCACTGCCTGCAATTTTGTTTTTCCTTTGCCAATAAACTCTTTTGTTTCCATACTCCTGCCAGAAACCAACACCTAACATCCTCAGACCTTAAAGAGCTTGTTAGGGCTCTGGCTTGTTCACAGTCATCGTTAGGAAAGGCCAGGTGATGCTCATTTCAAAGCTTTATAAATACTCTGACTCCTGAAACCTTGTCCCAACAATCAGCAGCCATGGGCTCCTCTAAACAGCTGCCTAGCACTCTGAAAACTAAAAGACCTGATGAAGACTAGAAGAAGATAGCAAAGTGTTTTCAGGGAGCTGTTTCCTCAGTTGGTCATGTCAGTAAGAAATGGCAGTTAACAGGAACTGTGGAGGTCAAGCTGAAAACTCTCTGAGAGAGCTGCTCGTAGGATTGTTAGAAAGGCAAATCAAACCTCTGTTTGACTGCAAAAGACCTGCAGGAAGATTTCTCAGACTCTGGAGTGGTGGTGCACTGTTCTACTGTGCAGACACACCTGGACAAATATGAGCTTCATGGAAGAGTCATCAGAAGAAAACCTTTCCTGTGTCCTCACCACAACATTCAGCCTCACAAGTTTGCAAAGGAACATCTGAACAAGCCTGATGCTTTTTGGAAACAAGTCCTGTGGACTGATGAAGGTAAAACAGAACTTTCTGGACACAATGAGCAAAGGTATGTTTGGAGAACAAACTGTTAAACACGGGGGTGGATGGATGATGCTTTGGGCTTGTGTTGCAGCCAGTGGCACGGGGAACATTTCACAGGTAGAGGGAAGAATGGATTCAGTTAAATTCCAGACATCACAGCATCTGTAAAAAAGCTGCAGATGAAGAGAGGATGGCTTCTACAACAGGACAATGATCCTAAACACACCTCCAGATCCACAATGGACGACCTCAAGAGGAGCCAGCTGAAGGTTTGGCCACGCCCCTCACAGTCCCCCGACCTAAACATCATTAAACATCTGTGGATAGAGCTCAAAGAGCAGAGCATGAAGACGGCCCAAGAATCTCACAGAGCTAGAAGCCTTTTGCAGGAAGAATGGGTGAAAATCCTCCAAACAAGAACTGAAAGACTCTGAGCTGGATACAAGAAGTGTTTAGAAGAAGGGGGCGTTACTGAGCACTGACCATGCAGGGTGCCCAAACTGTTGCTTCAGGCCCTTTTCCTTTTTCTTTTGTTTTTGACTGTCAAATATTGAAATTAAAAAGTCATCTTGTTTAAAATATTGAGGAAATGTGTCATCCTTAACTTCTTGGCTTTTGGAAATCAGTTCATCTTCTACTTACTTAACTATTTGCAGTAAATTAAATTTTGACCAGGGGTGCCCAAACTTTTGCAGCCACTATATAATACATCCCCATAATCAAGCACAGTCAAGAATGTAGCAGAGACCAGTCTTTTTTAGCTAAGAGAGAGAAGCAGCTCCTATTACTGAATTAAAAACTAGTTTCAGCTTCAGCCTTTCACAAGTTGTTCAATGTGTGGCTTAAAAGAAAGACGTGTGTCTAACACGAGGTCCAGGTATTTATAAGATGAAACACACTTAGTGTTCTTGTTCTGAAGTGTGACACTAATACGCAGAATAAGACATGAGCTCCCCTGAAAACATGATTTGTGAAATTTTGGGGGTCTTTAAAATATTAATATGCTATTTTTACCATGCGTTCCTGTGCCCGTGTCGTCGTCATCATGTATGGATCATGCATGAAATCAGGCTATTACTGATGTATGATTCATGCATGCGTGAGGGTGACTCATCACTAATTCACTTTAATAAAGATACAGGCACATGCTACATATCCATGTCGAGGTTTGATGTGGCCAACTGATTATTATTTATCAGATGTGTTGACAGAAAGCAAGCAGACCTACATGCTTACAGCCATGAATGTTTCTGTGCGACATGAGTCACAGTCAGTCCTCTCTTTGAGGCACCTGCGAGCGCCGCCTTCAACCCCCCCACCCGCCAGAAAAGAGCTCATTCAAGAGCCATGGTACAGTTTGCACACTGATAAAAAGAAGTTCTAATTCTGCACCTGTGGATGTGCAAATAACACACAGTCTCACACCAGGTTCACACTCGACACGTGACCATTTTCCACGGAGTGCAGCCTGCTTGCTTTCAGCACCCATGTTAACCAACTGGGCCGCTCACACTGGACGCAGCGTGGTGTCAAGTGCTGTGGCCGGAAAGAAAGCACACTGATAATCTATTTCAAATTATATAAGAGGATATATTAAACATGATATAAATGCATCCCTTGCTTCCACTTCACACACACATACAAGCAGAGAGGGACAGAGCTCTACATGTGATTTAAACAGAGCCAAGCACAGAATTTCTTGCTGACCGGTGTGGAGAAATGCGCCTCTAGTGTGGACAGCAACCCAGCATCACCCTCAACACGTCACATTATGTCCCTGGTTTTCCATTTAGTCCTGCTTTTGTTGGTTTTGGATTATTGAAATTCAAGAAATATGTTATCAGCATCAGAATGATGAAGAAAGGTGACTGAAGTGACTTTGAACGTGGCATGGTTGTTGGTGCCAGACGGGCTGCTCTGAGTATTTACTGGGATTTTCAGCACAACCATCTCTAGGGTTTACAGAGGATGGTCCCAAAAAGAGAAAATATCCAGTGAGCCAAAATGCCTTGTTGATGCCAGAGGTCAGAGGAGAATGGCCAGACTGGTTCAAGATGATAGAAAGGTAACAGGAAGTCAAATAAGCACTGGTTCCAACCAAGGTGTGCAGAAGACCATCTCTGAAGCAACAACACCTTGTCAACAACACAATTGTCTTTAACTAAGGAGAACGGAAACCTAAGAAATGGCAGATACACATGACAGGGACATGAAGGGTTGTGTGAGAGTGAGGACTGTGGGGATCTCTGGTGTTCTCAGTGCTTCTCGTTCTGCCTCTTTGCCATCAGAGAAAGTAGGACAAGGCCAGCAGCTGTAATGTAAAACCCACAGGAGAGGAAGGCACATTCCCACTCCATTCACTCTTTATATGACCTGCACACAAAGCGATTATTTTCTAAAAAATTAATTACAGTTTTGCCAGGAATTATCAGACTGGGGGTGTGTTGACATCCCTCCATCCATCCATCCTTCCATCCATCCATCCATCCATCCATCCATCCATCCTTCCATCCATCCATCCCTCCATCCATCCATCCTTCCATCCATCCATCCTTCCATCCATCCTTCCATCCATCCATCCATCCATCCATCCATCCGTTTATCCAGGGCTGGGTCACGAGGGAGCAGGCCAAGCAAAGCACCCCAGACGTCCCTCTTGCCAGCAATGCTTACTACATGAGATCTATAATCCCTCCAATGTGTTCTGGGTCTGCCCCGGGGCCTCCTACCAGTGGGACGTGCCCGAAACGCCGCTTATGGGAGGCACCAAGGGGGCATCCTAATCAGACGCCCGAACCTCCTCAGCTGACCCCTTTCGACTCAAAGGAGCAGCAGCTCTACTCCGAGCTCCCTCTGGATGTCTGAGCTCCTCACTCTTTCTCTGAGGCTGAGCCCAGACACCCTACAGAGGAAACCAATTTCAGACGCTCGTATCCGCGACCTCATTCTTTTGGTCACTACCCAGAGCTCATGACCTCAGGTGAGGGTTGGGACGGAGATGGACCAGGAAATCAAAATCTGGCTCAGCTCCCTCTTCACCACAACGGTCCAGCACAGTGCTTGCATCACTGCAGACACTGCTCCAAACTGCTGATCCATCTTACACTCCATGCTGCCCTCACTTTCACAAGACCCTGAGATACTTGAACTCCATCGCTTGAGGTAGTAACTCTCCCCCAGCCCAGAGGGGGCAGTCCACCGTTTTCCAGCAGAGAACCATGACCTCAGATTTGGTGGCTGACTCTCATCCTGACTGCTTGAAGCCAACAGAACCACATCATCTGCAAAAAGCACAGACACAATTCTGAGGTTCCCAAAGCGGACCCTTCCTCCCCCCGCTGCACCTTGAGATTCCTAGGGGGAATCCTAGCGAAGACCAAGACCTACAGAGAACTCACTACAGCTCTCACTTTGGCCATACAGGGACTGGATGGCTTGTCTCAATGACCCGGTGCCCCGTAATCCCGCAGTACCCTCCGACAAGACATCATTGTATGCAACATGTTGTCTATGGATCAGTACCTCATACAACCCCACTCCAAAATATTGTAACTACCCCTTTAAGTGTGAGTTATATGAAAGACCTCTGTTTCAGCCCTCTTCACGATGAGAAGGCAGAGACTGTATTTATTCTGCAACAATTATCCGTTTGGTCGCAGGAAGCCAGAATCATCACATCACTGAGTGCTTCCAGCTCAACGCACAGAGGTTTTGGTCTTTCATTTTGGAGACAATATACACTGAGACAGGGACCCTGTTGCTATAGCAACCTCGAGGAAGAAAGATAGAGATGGCTACAAAGGAGGAGAAGTCGGGCTTATTAGAGAATGAAAGGGGAATGAACGAGAGAGAATATTTGTTTCTAGGCTCTCTATCATCTGTCGGCTCACACTTCTGTCTGATTGTGACACTTTTGATCAAACTGTTTCAAGGTCTGCAAAGTAAAAACAGCACCACTCATCTGTTTGAGTGCTTCTGGGGCAAACCAGGTCTTATAGAGCTGGACTGAGCTGCGACTGGCAGCAGGGTCAGACAGCGTCTCTCTGCTCTGCTCTCAAAGGCTACACTTTGGGTTTTCTATGAACCCACATTGGAGGGACAGTGATATAAATAGCACGCAGACTACCTGCCTCACACACGCACACACACACACTGTTACAGATTCTCCCGTCTCTGCTCTGTGTCAGTTTTAATCAGGCACATTGGTTGGACCCTGAGGCCTTGTGGGCAACATCAGTAGTTGTTGCATCTCAATACCCTTTGAGTTTCTCTCCCTAGAATTTCCATCCACACTCTGTTACATGTTTCTGTAGTTATCTACCAATTAAATATTGTATGCATAGACGATGCAATTTTGTTTTTTACCATTTTATGGTTGCTGTAAACTGGGGCCGCTACAAAGTCCCTTCTTCATGCCGCATTTGCATTTTTTACATAGAGCCAAAAGAAGGCCACATTGAGCACAGTCTCACTCGAAATCCGGCACTTGGACAGCAACTTGCGGCGTCAGAAAGCATTTGCGGTGTTGTACTGACGTAGTGCGGTTATTTTGAAAGAGACTGTATGTAAACGTTTAATTTCCTGTGAAAACGGAGGTGTATCTTGAAAGAAGAGAACTTGACACGGTGCCCCAGAACATCAGCAACCAACGCAGAGAGTGAGAATGTGTTGCCACATCATGCCGCTCCAGTGTGTAATTTTAGACAGCATGTCGGCATCATGGAGGCAAAAGATATGTAACACAACACTGTGTGTTTCTAGTGTGACATACAGTAGTGATGGCCAAATGAAGCCTCATGAAGCATTTTCTTTATTGTCTGAGTCCACTAGATGGCACTTTTTGTTGAACAAACGATTGAAATCACACTGAATTGCCATTCTTTGAGCGTCTCTCTTTAAACCATGAGCCCCACCTAGTGGGCTCAGAAAATAAAGAAAATGCTTCATGAGGCTTCATTTGGCCATCACTAACATACAGTATAACATATGCATCAGCAGTGCTTTCTGTCCCTGTTATATGGCGTCTGATCTCGTCCTCTGCTCGGAGGGTAAGAAGCTCCCGGACCTCATTGTTTTCCCAATTTGTGGACAATTGCAGCCGCTGTTCGTCTTTGAGTTAGCTGCTAACTGCTAACTGCTATCAGCAGCTTTTTGGATCTCCCACGGTCTGTGGCACACATAACACATTGTCAGAACATCACACTTTTTTATACAGATGTGGTTTCATTACTGTTGCTACCTCTGATGCCACCTTAAAGGCCAGAAAACTCTGCACCCACATTCCACATTGCTTTCTGTATTTCATTTTATAAATTGTTTTATATCGCAGAGTGTCCTTCAGCAGCTTGATGCATTAGGCTCTTCAGGTTGTGACATGGTGAAAAACATACATGGTCTTTGACACAGAGAGATCAGCTCCAGAAATCCACATAAAAGGTCATTTTCTTTTTGTCAGTAGCTTATATGAAGCCAACGTTTGCTACACTGACGGACCTGAGAACAGCTTTCTTCCACTGCAGTTTATAAGTCACCACCTTTGACTGAGTCCACTGAGCACAGACACTTTTCGTACATCGGAGAGAACAAATTGAGGCGTAACCTTTAGCTGCTGACAGCTGGGAGTGGAGCTGCTTTGAAGAATGCTGCCTATTATCACGTGTATCCTATTACATCAGGTCATCCTGAGTCAGAGGCTGCGTGACTCATCACTGAGAGACCAATCAGTGTGAGTCATGGTGTCTGGTCCAGCCATTTAATGTGACTAAAAGGTCACTAAACAAACCAGCGTGACATATGTATAAGGCATTAGTACAAATATATACATGTGGTGTTATTATACAGTGTTTTAACATACATTTCTGCAACTACATTAATTCTGATACATGATTAACATACTGTAACTAAAGCTCATGAGAAAACTGTCACCCACTGCATTAGATCTGGAGATGTGGACCTCTTAGACCGGACCAAACATTTCTGAGATCACTCAGAAATTACTGGAGAATTTCTGAAGGTTTGAACTGCATCCAGTGGCGTTCATCAGTGGATGAAATGGTTTAGTTGAGTCCAACTGAGCAAAATTCATCTGCTAACGAAGGCAAAGCCAAGGTAAGGTAAGGTACCTATGACTCTATCTTAACTGCAACATGACAGAGTTTATGGTGTAAATTAAAAATACTAACACACCTGAGAAAAGTGTTCTGCGACCAGGAGAACCTGACGGACACACTTTTGATTTTACACTTTAGTTTGACTGAATTCATTTCCGTTGCTTCTTCCTACAGTCGTTCAGTTTTCTGGTATTTTAAAATTTACTTTGTAGTTTATGCTTTCTATGATTGTGGTCCTCCACACGTACAATCTTTTCCTCCTCTGACCAGTATTGTCTTCTTTTCTTCCAAACAAACAATCTCCATGGAAACATTTACTGCTGTAAAATCGCTTTCAATGCAGTAAATGAGTTAACGTTTTTCCTTAAGTAAGGGATTCTGTTCAGCTGTGTAAGCCCCTCAGTGAAAGGGAAATTAAGCCTTATTTAAGGAGAAAAACTGAAGGTGTTTTGCGCAACCGGTCCCTGGCTCGTTAGCAGCTAAATGTCCCCGCTGCGTTCACCAGTTTTTCCATTCCACATTTATTTGATGGTGACAGCAGAGAGACAGACAGGAAACATGTTGGGACAGAGGAGTGTGTCATGCAGCAAAGGTCCCCTGTTGGAACGCAGCAGCTACATGTGTCTGACTCAACCACCAGGTCACCAGGGCGCCCCAAGCAAGCCTGTTTGCTCGAAAATGGCTGCCTATGAATTGTTTCTAGGGTGGTCCAGCTGTTAGACTGAAGCTTAAAGTCTATTTGCAGCTGAACCAAACCTATTAGCTGAGACGTGTCTGCATAGAGCTGCTGAGTTAGCTCATTCCCAGTTCCTTCGTCTCTGCTACAAACCCCATCTCATCTAGTCATGTGATTCAAGTTAATGTGAAACATATTATGCAATACAGACTTAATCAACATTTTTGATGTGTGTGAACAGCCAGTCAGCCAGATGTGACACTGAGACCAACATCAAATCATCTATGACACAAAGCGTGAAAGTGGAAGCTGCGCAGTGCATCTGTCCTCTTTTCCCAAATCACAGCAGGAATAGATCTCCACAGACCTAATGTAGGACACAGCGCAATGCACCTTTAAATAATTTGTCAGGCTCTTCATCCTTTTGAAAGAGACAACTTTAGCATTTCCAGTGTGTATTGTTAAATTATTGACCACAGCTATGTGAATTATTCACTGTTAACTTGACATGACTGCATGCTTTGAGAGCAGTCTGTTCAGCTTCTTGGGACGGTAATGTTTCGGTTTTTTAATCTTTGTAAACCCAGCAGTGCTTTTGCGTAATTTCTTCACACTGAGGAGAATTCAATTTGTATTTGTATTAACTGCAGTGACTTCAGGATGCTGTTGAGCCCCTTCAACAACACATCCTCACTGTGACCTCGTCACATGTCCACGTTTGGTCATGGACTTTCCACGTCCACATATGACGTCCAAGGTACCCTGGGTGTGTTGGTTGTTGACGTTCTGGGACGCCGTGTCAACTTCAGCCTGTTACATGCATTGTCTGTTTTCAAAATACACTTCTGTTTTCACAGGAAATGTACAGTTTGCATAGTCTCTTTCAAAATAAAAGCACTACGCTGGTACAACACCACAAACTGACATTTTTCCTTCCTTCAACAACAAGCACACGTGGTTGGGTTCTGGAAAAAATAACAGGGTTTGGCTTTATAAACCGCTCTCTCTGTGAATTTCAAGGTTTGTTGGACTCGTCCACCACCCCTCCTGCCCGCCCCAGATGGTCTTTTGCCACCTTAAAAGGATAGTGCACCCAAAAATGAAAATTCAGCCATTATCTACTCACCCATATGCCGAGGGAGGCTCAGCTGAAGTTTATAATAATAATAATAATTGAAACCACAAAATATCGCCATACTGCTCGTCATTTGAACTCTGTTTTTAGCCTCACGCAAGCGCACACACGTGAGCGTGGTGCCCAGAGAGGCAGTCAGAGCTACAGGCTACAATGAGGCTAAAAACAGAGTTCAAATGAGGTTTTTCCAAACAGCTTTTTATGTCGGGGCTTCAGGACACTTGGATCACTACGGACGAGCAGTATGGAGATATTTTGTGGTTTCAATTATGTGTTTTTGGACGTTTGAATCTGGGGCGCCGTCAGCCTCCATTAGGTGGAGTTGTGCTGCTACCTCCTCTCCCCTTGGATCTCTGCAAGTGATGTGAGGACTCTAAAACTTCACCTGAGCCTCCCTCGGCATATGGGTGAGTAGTTTCCCCCTGACGCCACCGGTTGCTGTTAAACGGCAACTGGCTGCATATCACGACACCTTTTTTTGTTGGTTTCTGATGCCGCAAGTCACTGCCCAAGCACCGGATTTTGATGACTTGCGAGTGAGACTGGGCTCACTTTGAAAATGTAAACCTTTTCTATGTTTTGCTATTGTTTTAATTCTATTTGTTTCACATACATAAATACAAAACGAAAGGAAATAAGGGATATTAAAAAAGTGCATCTGGGGGTGTGGTAGAAACCTCTACAGGCTGATACCCAGAGACATAAAAGTGGTAAAATACAACAGTCAAAAAACTGTCGCCACAGGAAACAAAACAGTGCACATGGATTTACTTTTTTTTTTCTACAGTGTGACCCAAGAGTAGCTCCACTGAAAAGGGTCGACATGCAGGAAAAAACAAATTATTCAGTTCATCCATGTTTAATAATTAATGTTTTCTTGAAATAGTCTCAGTTCATATTTTTAAGCCACCCCAAATGTCCTGGGTCCCTGCGAAGCCAGATCTCATCCCTGGTGGCTTTTCTAAAAATAGAAGCACACAGCCTCCTCAGTCAGTCCTGGTCCATCACTCGGCTCTTTGCAGAGAGTGGAAAAGGAGACTGAGGTGTCAGGTTGTGGTGAAACATTAGCTGTGAAAGGCAGGCCGTTGACCCACAGGGCACTCGCTACAAAAGTAAATCATGGTGTAATGATGGCGTGATTAGTTCATACATAACAGTTTGATCTGATTTTTAAAAAGCGGCGCTACAAAATTAGTGAGATGTAGACCTGTCCTGATTTTCATCACCATCAGTGTATGACAGAGACGATAAGAAACCTTGTTGACATGGGGCCTCTGAAGTCTGAGTCATCGTCGAAAACTGGCGCTTGGTCAGTGACATCAGGCATCAGACACAGACGTCCTTTCATGTTGGCATGACACGCAGCAGGTCGCCAATATAGTTTAACGGCGCACAGTGGCGTCGGGGGAGACGCAACAAAAAGTTAAGGCAGCAGAAGTCTCAGTGGGGGCAGGCAGGAGGGGTGGTGGATGGGTCCGCAACCACGGACTTTGACCTGGGAGTCCAGTGTCCACTTCCTGTAAGATTGTAAAGCCAAACCCTTGTTCTTTTTTCTTAAACCCAACCACGTGCATTTGTTGTTGGAGGACAAAGACATCAATTTGTGGTGTTGCTGGGACGACGGCATACCTCTGCAGCTATCACAATCTGGCAACTCAAAATATTGACATATTTCGGACCTGTCAAAATTTCTAAAACAATTATTTCTCTACTATAATTATTTTTTTCAGGTAAATATAGACTTTAATTCGACACCTTTCTAGACGCTCTATGGATGTTTTTTTTTTTTTTTTAAATATTCGTTTTGATTAAACAGCTATATGACATTTAAAGGGACATTATTACGACCTCCTTCATGTTTGTGTTCAGGAAGTTTTGACAACGCCCTCTAGTGCCATCTACTGGCTGCATCTATGCCAACATAAAGGACACATGGAAGTATAAGGGCGGTGCTGGTGAGGAAAAATGACTGTCTGTATTTTCGTACGTAAAGGGAGCATAAATGAGCCTCCATTCTTTCTTTTCTCTTTTCCATGAGTCAAAATAACATGTCATGTATGTGCTGATCTGTGCGCACCTAAAGCATTTCTTTGTGTTTGCATTTGTGCGCAGATCTACTCTGTACGACGATGTGTTTGTGTGTATTTGTCCACACTCGCACAGCACTTCCACGTCTCAACAAGAAGAGCTTTCTTCAGTAAACTCAACTCTGCCATTGTAATCTTGATGACCTACTTTAAAGCAAATGATGATAATTACACACAGCAATGCTAACAAGTTTTGTTACACTTCCACTGAGACAAAGTTACAGACAGTGTGGCGGGGGCAGCGGAGAAAAAAGACGATTTTCTGGAAAGAGAGGGAAAAACGGGCCTAAATATGTGTGAAATTAAGCTTTCATCTTTGAGGACACATCTGGGGCAAAAATGGAGTCGACAGCTCTGAAGTTTAGCTCATTAAAGCATTACAGTGCAGTATATCTGCTGTGTGAACAGATTAATCAGGGGAGGTCGCAGATAAATTATTAAATAAATAAATAATGCCAAGCAGTTCAGCCTGATATGAATTTCACCTGCTCCTCTGAGCTGATGAGTCACGTTACACAACTTTCACTGGAGAGTTGCATTCCAAGTGTCCTGAAGCCCCGACATAAAAAGTTGTTTGGAAAAACGTCATTTGAACTCTGTTTTTAGCCTCATTGTAGCCTGTAGCTCTGACTGCCT
>NC_065516.1:36216194-36222057 GCF_006386435.1 Epinephelus moara | reverse complement strand
TGCTACCTCCTCTCCCCTTGGATCTCTGCAAGTGATGTGAGGACTCTAAAACTTCACCTGAACCTCTCTCGGCATATGGGTGAGTAGATAATGGCTGAATTTACATTTTTGGGTGCACTATCCCTTTAAACAAATAATAGCCCGGGCTATTCATTGAAGTTTTGCGGTATCCATTGTTAACTTTCTTATAATTCACTTGTGAGTTTAATGTTTGTATAAGTCTTGAGTTTTAGAGTCTAAACCAGACGTGCATGTGTAGATTTCGCAGCGCAGGCATCAGCAAAGCCACTTCAGTAAATTGGGTTTTCAGGTCATAGTGAAACAAACTGTGAGTCTGACAACAGCCACATGGATGAGAGGACATACACTGAGTGGTTTAAATAGCAAACATTTATTCCAATCATTTGGACAATGCACAATTTGTCATCTACCCTGATCAGCGTGCTCTGAATACTCCGTGTGATTGCCAGGCTCAGCTGCCTTGAAGCAATCAATACTTTGCTACTTTGATCGTTACACAGAAACGTAACTACTGAGCCTTCGTTTTTCTTTTTGGACTCAAGTGATGGTAAATCCATTTTTACAGTTTATTTTCTTCTTGCTGCATAGAATTCATACAGCTGATCACAGTATCAGAAAACATTAATTATTCATCCAGGGACAACACAAGAGGCTACACATGCAGAGAGCATCCATTCACAGTTCTACTTATTGGATCTACATTTCTACCCACGTGTCACATTACACTCTTTGATTTCACAGGCCTTTGGGAAAGACTCTAAATCAGACAAATTGTTTAAAACAATGCCATAGAAATACTCACGCCATGTCAGTTTTCTTTATATCCAATCAGTATATTCGATATGTTACTCTGGGGGGATTTCGGTTCTTTCTGTGTGTCATCCTAAAGGGAGCATGGTCAATGTTAAGGCTTTGATCTAAAGAATGTAACTTGTGTTTTGCACCCTCACATCGTGTTAGATCAACTTTGTAAAGATTGCCATGATCAGGTGATGTCATACAGGCTGGTTTCACATCTACAGTACCATGTACTGTAAGCAAAGAGTCAAACGGCAGTCTTCTTTGATATGTCTGCTGTAAATATGCTGGTATGAAATGTTATTACTGAATAATCAAGTGCAGTATTGTTTCAGTGGTTAGCTGTGCTGTATTGCACGTCATAAGAAATCTCTTATATGTTTTCTGTGATTTTTGAAGGCAATCGTATTTCTCTATTTTATCCTCCATTAGTAGCTCTGTTAGCATTAGCTGAGCCAGTCATTCATTTGTGTTGTGAGAACAATAACTGATCAATCTGGTGATATTTCTCTCAGTGGGGTCAAATCCAATGTTCAGACCAAAAGCAACAATCTGCGCATCATGCTAACAAGTACAGGACGTGTTTCAAAGCCTGTCTTCCTCTGTGCCAAAGAATTATATTGTAGCCGGCAAACATGGCAGTGAGCTGCACTGTTGCACTGGTTGACGTGTTCCTTCATTAGCATGAGTACACACACTGTAGTTTATCTCGATTCAATCCTATAAACGCCGTCCTGCTGCCCCAAATATAACTACTTCATAACTTTATAACTTTTGCCAGTAAATATACTCTTGCATTATTTTTTTGGGTTGTCCGTCCGTCTGTCCCATTCTCATGAACGCAATATCTCAAGAGGGCCTCGAGGGAAATTCTTCAAATTTGGCACAAACATTTATTTGGATTTAAGAACCAACTGATTAGATCGTGATGGTCAAAGGTTAAGTTCTCTGTGACCTTGCCTCTGTCTCATTCTCGTGAAGTCGACATCTCGAGAATTTCTTCAAATTTGGCACAAACACCCATTTGGACTCAAGGATAAATGTATTACTTGGTAAAAGATCAAAGATCAAGGTCACCGTGACCTTGCCTCTGTCTCATTCTAGTGAACGATTTCTCGAGAAGACCATGAGAGAGTTCCCCTAAATCTGGCACAAACGTCCACTTGAATTCAAAGGTGAACTGATTAAAATTTGGTTGCCAAAGGTCACTGTGACCTTGCATCCATCTGATTCATTTGAATGCGATATCTTACGAACACCTTGAAGGAATTACTTCAAATTTGACACAAACGTCCACTTGGACTGAAAAATAACTGATTAGAATTTTTCAAAGGTCACTGTGACCTCACAAAACACATTTTTGGTCATAACTCAAGAATTCATGCGCTAATTACGACAAAACTTCACACAAATGTCTTACTGGATAACAAGATGAAGTAACAACATTTTAAGGTCAGCTTCACTGTGACATCATAATAATCTTTACAAATACTTCTCTTGTTATTATTTGATGTCATAACTCAGGTCGTGTTTACACAAAAACAATCCGCTGAAAACGGAATCGTTTCTCATTTTTGTTTCGATAACATTTTGATAACAATCGCGGTGCACACAGATCCGCAAAAATGACCAAAAACGCAGTAGTACACATGCCAGGCCAGTAGTTGGCAGTCTGAATTTGTAATGCACATGCGCTTCCTTCAACAGAGCGATGATGTATAAACAAACAAAATGGCAGCCGCACAAACGTTTCTCTGGACGGACGACGAGGTGGAGTTGCTACAGTAAATCTACACTTCAACACGGTGAGCAGCACAAACAGAGCTCGGGAGTCCGCCATTGTTGTTGTGATGTCGACTTTCTCGCGCGTGCCTAGTGACTGGAGCGGCATCAGAGGAACGGCATATTGAAAGTTAGCATGACAACGGTGCTGTTTCCAAAAAACTGCACTCTGGAATTTCTTTTTCAAAACGCTGTGTTTTCAGGCACCCAAAACGCCGCTGTCGTGTAAACAATCAGCCAAAATACAACTAAAGTTTACTACGATTGAAATTGTCGTTTAAACAGGACCTCAGGAACAGAAGAGGTGACATGTGATACGTTTGATACTGACACAGACACTGAATTGATGACACTGATCTTGCGTGCCCATCTTGAAACTGTGCTGATTGTATCTTCAGTGCTAACAGGTTGACGATGTGTGTAAAGCCTCCATGTTTTAAATATGTAGCTTCTTTGCAGCAACATCCATCTTTGGATATCCATATTAATTGTCACAGCTGTGTATGAGTCTACACAGAGAGCCGCAGACTGAGCAGGGAGTCGTTACGTGTTAAGAGACCGACGAACTCATTGTTGGTTTTGGTCTCTCAAGGGATTTGTTGCCAATTAGAAAAACAAAGCCAAAAGAAAAATGAAGTGTTTTCTTTTAAGACAGTAAAGCACCACTGAATTCTCCATTTTATCCTGTAGAATTGCATAGGAAAAGATAATTTGGGAGAGGGTGTTAATCCTAAAGAAATTACAACTTTTAATCACAACTGATTGGAATTTAACCGTCAAAGCTGAGCCACTGAAACATATCATCTTTTTAAGGCTTGCATTAAACTTGACACTGTATGGTAGCCAGTAGAGGAGACAGTGTTTCTGTGATAGGAAAGCCATCTTTATAAAATGCACCTCACTAACTCATGCTGAACTGTTTGTGTTCCACAAATTCCAACAACCCCCAGTGTTCTTTTACGTTTCATGTCTTGTCAAAGCTGTACACAGGTACCATAGTGAGCGAGTGGCAACTTGATTTAAGTAAAAAAAGGAAACCCAGCCTGTAGTGATGACCTGTACCGCAGTGGGTACAAGAAATGATTCTGAGGTGAGAAGTAAAACCCAATTCAGCAACGTAAGAGCTTGAAGCACTCAAAGCTGTGTGGTTTAAATAAGACAACAATGTCTTTAAAATACTCAACCCAGCTGGACTTGTACTTTGAAAATAAGTATTTTCTTTTTACGAGTTTGATTCAGCTCGAATCAAAACCTCAGCTATTTTCACACATTTATTAAATTATGTACACATTTCAAATAAAAACGTTCCAGAGTGAAAAACAAAACCAGCCTGTAGTATTGACCTGAAGGGGCAACAGTACTTAGATAAAATTAAAAAAAAAGATTGTCATATAACTCTCACCATGAAACACAGAAATAAAGAACATACTGTTAAACACATCTGTAAATTCAATTTTTTGGATATTTTTTAAAACACATTTATGATAAAAAATATTGTGATATGCACTATAGAAAAGTGACCATGCAAATGTTATTGGGGTATAGAATAAATCATGTACACTATAATGCAGGATAGCTATACAAATACTGAAAATTACATCTGGTGATTTATATTCTTTTCAATGAAACATTTTAGCTTTGGCAAATCTTCTCATATAGTCACTCTGGCTAAATACTTTCATAGCACACTTGGTGCCAATGCTGTGTTTGTATCAAATTCAGTTTATATCCAGCGGGTGCTTATTTAACCACTGAGATACTAATGAATGATATGCACTATCATGTAAACCACTGTAAACAGACTCTGTAAGCCCTCAACTGAGAAACAGTCTTCTTTCAGCTTTTTCCCCAACAGTCACGGTCCTGATCGGACTTTGAGTTAATGAAAAAAAAAAAACACAAGAAGAGTAATTAAAAAGGAAAGAAAGACATTTTCATTTGAGATCACTACCAGCAGCATAAGGACACTGTTTCTCAGAGAACTGGCGATCTCTACTAGCCTATAGCATTTGATTCACTGGGTTGGATCTGGTAGAAAATCTGCTGGTTGCTTTATGGCACAAAAGGAAATTCTTTCACAGCACAAATCTGGAAGAAGGTGCTGCTCTTCCAGTGGATTCCACGCTTATCTCGCTCAGCCAAGCCAAAGATCCCAAAACATTTTCCTTAAATGATGACACTTATACTGAGGTATTACAATCTAACAGCAGTACTGTATATCCTTGTCAAAAAATGCTACATGTTGTACCTGCACGACAAATCAGGTTTGATTTCTGACTATGGCGAGCACAGTGCTTTTAATAAGAAAAGGATGATTTAAAAAAAAACACTGCAACATTTTGGGAAACATGTTTGCTATCTGACTCAGAGTCAGAAGAGAAGACCAATAGCAGTCTGACCTCTGTGCATCCAGTACAGGAACAGGTCCCTGATATGTTTAGCTCAGCATAAAGGCTGGTGGCCTCCACCTTAGGTAATAAAAAAAAGCCTTCCAGCAACTTTTGTAGCCCAACAAAGCAACATACATAAGTAGGAACAGAAAACGAGATATGGTGGTACTTATGTTTTGCAACCTTTGGAAATATTTTTGGACCAACAACTCCTTAGCACAAAGACTGCAGGCAGCTACATCTTTGTGCTAAGCTAGGCGGAACACATTCCTGACCAACTGTGTCTGTAAACTGGTGTGTCTAAATGTTCTCTTATTGTTGTCCTGTGTTCCTCAACATAGAAACACTTGAGGCTTCCTTCTACTGTGACAACGCTATGAAGCCTCGTTTCCACCAAGCAGTTCAGTTCAGTTATGTGCACATTGTGAAAATTTGTGGATAGTACCAATAAAACCGTTCCTTACTTTCCCCATTTCTTGTCACCCGTCTGTTGGGGTACCTACCACACTGATCTGGTGCTAAAAGGTGGAGCTAGAAACACTGCAGCCCATTTATTGGTCCATAGTGAACCGTCACCCTTGCTCAGAGCTGAACCACTGTTCATACTGTGATTTTTATACCTTCGTAAACTAAAGGTGCGGACACACCAAACCGACATCAAAGAACTAGCGGCGACGAAAGCCAACTGTTGCGTCGTCTACGTCTCCTCACGTCGCCCTGTGTCAGTTGCATTTGAACACACTACACGGACTACATCCGACGGCCAAGTAGCACGTACGTTCTGCGCCTGCGTGAGAGAGAGCGGAGTGAGAGAGTGGTACATCCTGTCAGCCGAGGGGTTTCCTATCTGTGCAGCCGAGCACCGCAGCACC